>NW_021632318.1:0-51764 GCF_004799145.2 Neltuma alba | reverse complement strand
AAAGCAAGACGAAAGCTTGAGATGCAAGGTAGTGGACTTATCCTTATGTGCTTGATTGTGGGTAATCTCATTGTGTTGGTTGTATTTGTTGTTCGAATGATGTTGTGGACATGATGATTTTTTGCTGGAAATGCTGTTTTTAATATGTTCCCATGGCCATGCATTTTTATACCAAGCACAGTAAGGCATGATGGCATGTCACTAGTTAACTTAAGTTATGAAAAACTACATACCATATACTAGCATCCATCCTATGCATGTATGTGGTAATGTTTGCTACTGAGATTACGCCGAATCTCACCCCTCCCTAACCAACCATTTAGGTCAATCAACGATGGGCAATAATGGCATGAGAAGCAAGGAGAAGTAAGTGGAGAATTATTCTTGTTAATGGATGAGACTGTTGATGAATGTATAATTCTCCTATTTTGTAAACTATGTTATGGATGCCAATGAAGCTGTGTATTTAATTGTAATTTTTATGGCATGGATAGAAATGAATGAGAATTATGTATGTCAAGGAAATAAAAAGAATTAAAGTAAATAGTAGTTAAGGGGCAAAACGTAGGTCCTGAAGCAGTGAGTTTGTAGCTCCAGTTTGACCTATCAAATGAATGAGTTTTACCATGAGATTTGGCATAGTTATAGTACACATCCCAAGATTTAAAATGAGAGGTAGATTGCCTCAATTGGATGTGTAGACAAGGAGATACAGATTTTTGAATTTTAGGCACAAAATCTGGAAGTTCCAGATTTTACCAAATGAACAGTAAGATTTTTAAAGAAACCTGGGCTCGAATTTTTCCTCAAAAGTTTATCCAAAGAGCTTTTCATAGAACTTGGAATCACTTGATTTTGTTTTTTCTATAATTAGTTATGAATTTTTAAAGTTGGCAAAGATTTTAGTGAAATGTGAGTAGTGCGCAGAAGCATTCTGTGACCCCAAGTCGCAACTGGAAGCACTAAGTCGTGACCTGAACTGGAAAATGAAAAAGTCTCAAATTTTTAAGCCTTTTCTCATACTTAAGGGTCATATAAAGTTTCAAACGTGATTTTTCATAACTTGTGGTCTTCAAAAGTGATTCCAAATGCTTTCGCAAGTCAAGTTAATTGGTATAAACTTAAGGTGTTACATGAGGCACCTTGACATAGTTTGTCACATCTTTCTTCATACCAGGCCACCAGAATGATTCTTTAAGATCTCGATACATCTTGGTCATGCCTGGATGTATGGTGTACTAACTCTTGTGTGCCTCTTCTAGAATTTTCCCCTTAATCTCTGAGTTTGGGGAAATATAAGTTCTTCCCTTATATTTCAAGATCCCTTCCTGAGTTATCTCAAACACCCTTGTCTCCTTTCTTAGTACTTTGGCTTTCAACGTGTCAGCCAGTTGATCTCTCTGTTGGGCCTTCTTGATCTGTTTAATGATTTACATTTCCACTTTTATGATACCGATCTGGCCCTTGAGATCCCAATCTCAAATATTCTTGATCAACTCATGTTCTTTTATCATTAACAATGCCACCTGTACCGTTTTCCAGCTCAAAGCATCTGCTACCACATTTGATTTTCCCAGATGGTATTTGATTTGATAATCGTAATGCGTGAGCAATTCCATCCATCTCTTTCTCTCATATTGAGTTCTTTCTCGTCTTACAGGTACTTGAGGCTTTTATGATCGCAATACAATTCAAAAATTGCCCCATACAGGTAATGCCTCCAGATCTTCAATGTATAAACAATCACTGCCAGCTCAAGATTGTGAGTAGGATAGTTCTCCTTATGAGTCTTTAACTGTCATGAGGCATAAGCGACCACTTGACCTTGTTGTATTAGCACACATCCTAATCCTTACTTACTCGCGTCTGTATATACCATATATGGCAACATAGGATCGGGGATTATTAACACGGGAGTCGAGGTTAGCTTCTGTTTCAATTCCTGGAAGCTTACCTCACACTTATTATCCTAATTAAATGGCTGATTCTTTCGGGTGAGCTTAGTCAGTGGTAGGGCAATCTGTGAAAAATCCCATATAAACATTCAATAATACCCTACTAAACCCAGAAAGCTTCTCACCTCAGTTACCATCTTGGGTCATTCCCAATTCAATATGGCTTCTACCTTACTTGGGTCCACAGCCACTCCATCTTAGGTTATCACATGGTCCAAGAATTTCACTTCGTCTAGCCAAAATTTGCACTTACTCAACTTGGCATATAGTTACTTTTCCTGTAATGTGCCCAATATGATTCGCAGATGCTGTTTGTGTTCCTCTGGTGACTTAGAATACACCAGAATGTCATCAATGAACACCACTACGAATAGGTCCAAGTATGGCCGGAAGATCCTATTCATATAATCCATGAATATGGCAGGTGTGTTTGTCAATCCAAAGGGCTTCACTAGGAATTCATAATGTCCATACCTAGTTCGAAAAGCAGTCTTCAGAATATCTTCTACCTTAATCCTCAATTGATGGTACCCTGATCTCAAATCGATCTTTGAGAATATAGTGGCTCCTACCAACTGATCTAACAGATCGTCAATTCTCGGTAAGGGGTACTTATTCTTAATCGTCACTTTGTTCAACTCACAGTAGTCTATACACACCCTCAAACTACTGTCTTTCTTCTTCACAAACAACACTGGTGCACCCCATGGAGATACATTAGGGCGTATGAACCCTTTCTTTAATAGCTCCTCTAATTGCTTTTTCAATTCTACCATTTCGTTTGGCACCATCTGATATGGAGCTTTTAAAATCGGATTTGTTCCAAGTACCAGGTCAATAACAAACTCAATTTCTCTTTCTGGAGGTAGTTTGCTGATTTCTGTTGGAAACACTTTAGGGAATTCCCATACTATCAGGATATCAGCAATCCCTTCCTCTATTTCTGCCATCATTGAGAAAAATACCATGTATCCCTAGCAACCCTGCCTCAATCATTTATTCACTCGAGTCGCCAAAATCACGTTCATCTTTACTTTTACTATTGGGGCTAACTCTCGAGTAGGAAGGATCAATGTTTTGTTTTTACAATCAAGGAGAACATTTTGGGAGGACAACTAATTCAAACCAAGGATAACATCAATGTCACAAAAGGCATGCATATCAGGTCTAACGTAGTGTAACAGTGGGCATACCGGACAATGTAGTTAAAACAAATAGTAGAAGTTAAAATTTTTGTTCCTATGGGAGTAGAAACACGTAAATCATACAGCAATGTATTGATAGCAAGACCTAAGCCCCTAGCACAATCATATGATATAAAAGAGTGGCTGGTACTTGAGTCAAACAAAGCATCTACAAGGTAGCCATTCACAGTAATCGTACCTTAGATCATCTCGAGCAACTTACGAGTCTCTTCCCGATTGAGGGCGAACACCCTACCCTGTGCCTGAGGTCTTCCCGTGCTGTCAGCACCTTACGGGCACTCCCTAACAAAGTGTTCGGGTCGCCTACACCTGAAGCACACGTTATAATCCATCGTGCATGGCCTGTCTCTGTGATTACAGCCACGGCGCTTACATTCCCTTCCTTGGCAAACATTCTCTACTCCCCGATAGACATTCTCTGTGCCTCCTCATCGAGCTCCCCACCTCGACTTCCTGTTCTAGTTAAATCTCCTTTTCTTCTGGCTACCATCGAAAGAAGTGCCTTCCTGACCCGTTCTTACCCCTGGCTTTTCAGCTCGTAGGGTTGCTCTAGCCAGCTCAGCATGATTCTGGCTATTCTTGGTGATACGACAGACTTTTACTGCCTTATTAAAAACTTCCAGCTGTCTCAGGGCTACCTTCTCTCTTAACTCAGGCTTTAGCCCCCTTATCATCTTCTCTGTAAACCAACATTCGTCATTCATGTGCTAGAGATAAGTGGAGTATCTAGACAGCTTGATATACCTCGCCAGGTATTCATCAAAGGGTTTGTTTGCTGCTTGTCTTATAGTGAGAAACTTTGTTTCTTTCTCATCCCTCACGGATCGGGGAAAATATTTCCAGAAAAATTGGTCCTTGAACACTTCCCAGTTGATCGAGGTGTTATTGGCCTGAAGGACCAACTTGATGTTCTTCCACCATCTATCTACCTCCCCTTCCAGCTTGTATATTGCTATCTGAGCCTTCCTCTCAAACAAACATTCTAAGATGTTAAAGATTTTTTCTAGCGGGTTTATCCAATCCTTGGCTACTTGAACATCGAAAGTTCCCTCAAAAGTAGGAGGGTTGTGTTTTGTAAACTTCACAATCCACTACTGCAGCGTATCAGGCTCTGCAACACGTTGAGGTCTCACAGGAGTAGGTTCCTGTGGTTGCTATGGTGGTATGGGCTAACCTGTCCCAGCTATTCCTTACTTGGGTTGCTGTAACCGCGCCAGGGCTGCCGCTACCGCCGTACCTATAGCAGCATCCCTCTCTTGTTCCTACCTAACTTGTGTGGCTTGTATCTCAGCCATATTCCTTTACTTTTCCTCTAACCTTTCCATTATCCATTCAATTGGATCAACAGGGGATCTTGACGATTCTCCCCTGGTACTGGGTCTCCTACCTCTTGATCCTTGTCTTCCTCTTACCATTTTGTTATTTTCGTCTCAACTACAAGAGGAACAGAATCATTAATTTACATAAACACTACTAGTATTACTTTTTCAGTATATATACATGGCACAGTTAACAAAAAGTAAGGTCACAACCCACCACAGTTAGCATAGTATATAGTCATTCTACATTCACAACCCAGCAGAGGAAGAGGGAAACAAAGTAACTATAAAAAGTTATAAATCGTCTAGCAGCTGATCGAAGTTACTAGGCATAAAGGGTCTGTAGAGCTGCCAAATCTGGGTCTACCAAACTCGTGTGGTGGGTAACGTATCTAGTAATACCGGGCACCATAAAGCATTATCTATAAACTGACCCTCTTTGACTACCTTATTATGTAGTAATCTCAAGTAGTAGAAGTAGTCATGGTAGACTATAGCATACTGATTTTGGGTCGAGTCTATGTGTCTACTGAGCTCAATAAACTCCTAGAAGAGACTGTTATAATCTTTAAATTCCTTCCTTACCAATAATGGCCTCTTCCTAATTGGCAGATCCTTAGTTTTAAGCTGTTCCGGCCTCACTATCCTAATAGGTACTGCCCTAATGGCACTGGGACCCGCCTTATCAGGATGTGGTTGAGGTCTTGTGGTGCTCTGAGCATCCCCTTTCTCTAACCTGATCAGGTCATTAGAGTTCTCTTCTAAAATTATATCTTCTATCTCTTAGAAAGGTTGGTAATATCCGGTTGGTGGAGTCGGGTCATCAAGGTCGGAAACATGTAGATGGTACCAATCTAGGTATGGCTCTCCCAGCATCCTCTGGTTTACTGTTTCCCAGGAGTCATCACTATAGTAGGCTATGACTTATCCTGCACTCAACTCAGTCTATAACATACCATTCCACCCAGATATAATCCAACTAGAACACTCAATAAACAAACAGTTCACAATCAACCAATAATATTCAATCATTGTGCACAATACATAACAGTCAATACAGTGCACAGAAACAGAGCCAAAACTTGGTTCTGATATCAAAAAATTGTCACACCTCTTTTTATATCCCATTATATGTCAATTAGAACCATTATAAGTCATTTCATAGCATTTCCAGGTGAGAAATTTTAAATTTCAAGATTTCACTGTCCATCTTATCCGTACACTATTCATCTGAAAATGGGCCAACTTTGAAAATTCATAACTAAATCTAGAAAAATCAAAACAAAATGGTTCTAATTTTCACGCGAAGCTTGCTAAGATTTCTATGGAGAAAAAATAATCATTAGGTCCAATTCTATCTAGAATAATTCCAGGAAATTTGTAAAAGTGTACTATTTATTTGGTAAATTTTCGAATTTTCAGTATTTTTGCCCAACTTTAGAAGGGCATAACTCTTCGCACACAACTCCAAACTTAATGAATTACCACTTGTTTTAAAGCTAAAAATGAGATCTATTTGTCTATAGAATTTTATGCCTAAAATCCAATAATTTCTTTTTATTTTATGTGCCACAAGTTTGGCACTTTGTAGGGAATTTCTATCCCCTAATTGCTATTTTCTTGATTTATTTCCTCTTTTTCCTTCAACCACAATCCTTCCACAATGCATCAAGAATAAGTCTAATATTGAAACATGAGGATAAAGTATAATACATGTCACAACATCATCCATATCTAAACACAACCATAACATAAGGTTCATTACACATTGCATAACAATTCACCATAATACAATATTCATAAAACTCCTTTATCCCAAGATCAACTCCTTTCCTTGCTCCATACTTGGTCCACTTCCTAATTAGGGCATAAAATAACATATGAATTATAATTATCCTATAAATCAATGCAAGTTTAATTGTGAAATGTCATGCAATCCAAACCATTCCCAACTCATAGGAATTCATACCACATATCATACAAGGAGAGGAACATGTATTATTCACATTGACATACCACAAAGCATAACCAATGTCAATCAACAATCAAGGTCACCACAAAGTTCCTCCAATCCAAGCAACAACAATCACAATAAACAAGCAAGATAAAGAATCAAATTATAATTCAAAGCTACCTTTACAAAGCTTGTCCAATTAATTCCTCCAAGGAGCAATGCTTTTCCTTAATTTTTCCTCTCAATCCCTTTTAAACCAAGCATAAACATAGGCCATATTAATTACAAAACAACTTGGTTTCAACAATTTAACATTACTTAACAATTTCTCCCCTTTTTCTTTGATTTTTAACAAATTGATTCTTTCTTTAGAATCAATCACCTCATAACTCAATCCTACACAATTTTTCAAGAGGAATCTAATGGTGCAATCAGATTTTTGAAAATCACATTCCTTCCCCATGAATCTGGTTTGGCTGAGTAGGGGTCCTTAATTTTCTAAAAATTATATTTTTGATTTCAATAATTTTAAACACTTTCTAAACAACATATCCCTACACAAACACATGTTTTAAAGCCATTGGAATCATCAAATCAAGAAAAATCTAATTGGTTCTACATGAACAGTAGCAGACTGAAATCATCCCCCTTAAACCTTAACTTGATTTCATCCAATATCAATCCATACACCAGTTAATCGTCCTTATCCAACTTGATTCTTAAGGTTTCTATCCTTCCCTAAGTATCACACATCTCAATCAAATTTCCAACATTTTTTAGCATTTTTCCAAGCAAAAATCCTTGTTTAATCAATGTAAAACTTAGGGATATTGAATCTTGGACATACCTTAGTGTTTCCTTGAAGTAAGTTGGATGATTCCTTGCCTAAAACTCCTCAAGAATTTCGTGCAATAGGGCTGGATGAACAGTGGCAGAGTTTCCCCTTATTTTTCCCAATTTTCTAACATTTTCTTTGTATTTTCAAGGGGTATTTATAGACAAAAAATTCTGCCACTTTCCCCCCTAATTAGCACACCCAAATGATAGATAAGGAGGTGTGTTGGCAGCCATCAAGTGCCTCAAACCTTCAGATCTCACCATGTAGCATTTCTCTAGATTTCTCCACACAAATATCCTTTAATTTTGCATTTTATTTAATAAAAATAGTGGAATCTGCAAAGTGCACAAAATTGGGCCTTTAATGGGTCTATTGTGAGCCCCACAAATGGTTTGGACTGACCCAAAAATATGACCCACAAACCAAATCACTATCCCAAACCAATTTGAAACTTTATCAATTACTATTCACTAGTAACATTCCATAATTTTTCCAAACCTCCAAAAATTCATTTCTCTTCATGATAATTCACTTTTTAATATGGGAGCATGATCTAGAAATTTTCATAAATTTTCACCACCTCTAGGTATTTATTTTGAATTTTCTCCTTTCGGTGTCATTGTGGGAAAATAAATTCTCTAAAATTAATTCCTAAGCTCCCAAGACCTAAAACTAATTTTATAAATTCAAATAAATATTTATATGAATTTTTCATCAATCTCCCAAATTTATTGAGACCTCTAACTCATTAAAATAATTATTTTTCTTTATTTTCCCAATAATTTACCGAAAAACCTTTGTTTATGGGAAATTATGCAATAATTCATTTTCACCGAAATTCTACCTTTTGGGCCTCAACAGAGTTTCCAAAACCTCTACTCTACAATTTTCCAATTTTTTGGGGATTTTCTAGAATTTTTCTCAAATTTTTCCGTTTTGCCCTTCCTAGACCAATAATTACGGAAATGCCAATCCGGATTTATCGGGGTTTCATATCAAAAGTTGTTTCATCTCCCCATCTGGTTCCTACATTGACCGTCATTCCAATTTTTAATCCTTTATAGCTAGATGCAAATTTTTGGGATTTGACACCGAACGTGCCATGTAACTTATTATAAATGATTAAAAGATGGTTTAAGAATTAAAGGCTAGAAAAAGGTTGAAAACTTGTGTTGTAACTTAGTTTATGGAAGCATTTTAACTTGCTACTGTTGAGCATGATTTCGGCCAAGAGGATATCATGAGGTTAAGATTTGATTTTTGTTAATTTGATACTTCCATTAGGTTTAGGAGATAAAATTGTGTAGGATTATGTTGGGCAAAATGTGTTTGATGTAACATCCCAAATTTTCTAACATAGGAAAAACAGAAAAGAGAACATTTATTTAAAATTATTTAGAGCCTAAAGTGTAACATCCTAATTTTCATATATCTAATATTTAAACAAATTTTTATGGAATAGGTAGAGGTAAAATATATATATGTGGTTAAAATAATTCTGATTTTGTGTGTGTGTGTGTGTAAGAAAATGAATAAAATAGCAAGTTAAGAAGTCCAACATTGATTAAATGATAGGAAGATGGATAAAATAACAATGTTAAGAAGTCCCACATCGACTAAATAATGGGAAGAGGGAGTTCAAGGAGCCTATATATAGGTGGTAGTAGGGGAGAGTTAAAGATGAATTAAATGATTTTCGCACAAAACTGAGACAGTCTCAGTAAAGTGCTGTTTACGAGTTTGTAAACCGTTGGATCGGGCTGTAATTTGGTCAGCTGATCCTAGACTTCAAACTTGTTAGTTTCAATGGCTGGATCTTCAATTCAGTGACTGGGTTACAAGTTATTAGGTACGTTTTTCATTTATGTTTTTTTAGAGTTGGTTGATAGAATACAGATAGTAAATTAGTGTTTTTTAATTTGTTCACCATTGGATTAACCTGAAATTTAGAAAGGAGTCTTGTGACATGTAAGACATTAAATTCAATGGTTGGATTAATAATTAGACTTCTACAGTAAGAATAAATTAACTCATATTGAGGTTATCTATCTAAATTTTTTAAAAATAGAAAATAAGTTATAAATTGAGGGTTCTCTATCTAGATTATGAATTTGGTGTTTCAAATGATATAATTTAACAATTAAAGATAATGTAAGTTAAGGGAGCCTAGGAATTGAATATAAATCATCATATATATGTTCTTGCCCCAAACCATAGAAAAAGCCTTTCGAGCTAGAATTTCGAGTAACAGCTGAATGTATTAGAGGGAGCGCTAAAGGTTAGAAATTTGTGAGTAATTTACTCTAATATATTAGAAATAATTTTTTTATTTCAATTGTAGATATAAACCCTATTGTGACATTTTCGAGTACGAGCCTCGTTTGTGCTTGATTGTTAGCTAGGAGACCAGGTAACTAAATTTCTATTTGTTATATGCACTAGTATGAGGTTGATGAGTGATTTTATAACTAATTTTCATATACATATATTATGTTTTATATGAACTGTCTTGTGGGATACTGTTTTGAAAAGGATTGAAATTTTTTGTATTGTTAGAAATTAATGATTATGACTATGAGGTGTTATTCTGGAATTTGGTTGATTATGCATATAAATGTATTATTTTGAACCCTGCGCATCTGGTTTGGGTGAGGGAAGGAGATGATTGGAGTTATTGAGATGCATATACTTACCACGCGGTATCGGCCTCTATACAGAGCTCTATGGTTGGCCACTATTATTGTCCCACTAGTTCTTCGAGGGACTGCGACACCCCACTAGCTCTATGGTTGGCCACTATTATTGTCCCATGGTCCATCGAGTGCTTTATGGTCTTTGGCCGGTCCATATCACTCGTGTGGTGAGCTTGTCAAAGTAGCCAGTCAAATGAAAAGAACTTAGCCCATGGGTCCAGTCGGCAGAAATAAGGAGGATATAACAATGGATTTGGGGTTCATGGACTGTATATAACATGAAATCTTCATTGATGTTTATATCTTTTGAATAATTGAAAAGTATGTTATCTCTTTTGAAATTATCAGTTGCATGAGATTGGCAGATATATTTGATCTATATGGTTATTGTGAGTTCAAATTTAGATAAGTGTCTATTGACTATTATTAACTCTGTGTATCCCACCTGACACCTTACTAGCCCATGCTAGTATGTGTGATAGGTAGGGATTTAGTTACTGAGACGTTGTCTCATCCCTATTGTTTAACATTTTCTCAGGTGAAAGCTTTAAAGGAGGGACGTCAGGGAAGGCTCAGGAGGAGTAAAGCTACATTAGCAACTTGTAGCGCCTTGTCGATTTATGAGCTATGTTATATCCTATATATTGCCACCTTAGGATAAATTGTTTTTAATTGATTCATGCATTATTATTTCTTATGTCCTTTGAGTGTACTATTGTGGTATGTGTGTTGATAGGTGGCCAAAGGCATAGGATCGCATGTGATTTGTTTATGAATTTATTATAAAGTATGAATTAAGATTTAATTCTTAATATTTTGATTTATGAGCTATATTATATCTTGTTTTATAACCATATTAGATAAGATTGATCCTTTCTTATATAGTTTGTATTTGAATGAGTTAAGAAATGTTCTTTTATTCATGATAGGATGTATGATTGGGTGCTACTCTTTTCTATCACGGATAACAATATTATATAATTAGTTAGTGTAGATG
Organism: Neltuma alba; assembly: GCF_004799145.2. NCBI lineage: Eukaryota > Viridiplantae > Streptophyta > Magnoliopsida > Fabales > Fabaceae > Neltuma > Neltuma alba. The sequence continues at coordinate 40,803 of NW_021632318.1, read as the reverse complement.
ATTGTAATATAATTTGAGTTTGTATTTAATATGGTTTGGTTATGAAAAAAGGTTATTTCTTAAAGTTACTATGAAAAAGTTAAGTTTATGTATTTATTTAGGAAGGTTGTTTCATAAAGAAATTGGGATAAATTATGGAATATTAATTTTGAAGACTTGGAAATATTTTGGAAAAGTTGATTTCTTAAACAATGTCTTAAATAATTTTAAAACTATTTTTACAGCAAAAATGGGTTAATTTCTTAGAAAATTCTACGAAAAGACTTAGAGGTTTCTAATTAATTTGGAAATTTTAGGAAAATTATTTTACATGATAAAGAATTTATTTGAGGCATAAAATCCTTAAAATGGATTAAGAATTAATTTCTAGAGTCAATGGCTATTTTCCTAGAAGATTAAAAAAAAAATAGTTAGGAGTTGATTTTAATAAAAAAATTTTAGGAAAACTATTTTATGGGTAAGATAATAGAAGAAGAAAAAGTTAGTAGTAGCTTCACCCAAGAGGGGGTGTATTGGGTGATGTATAAAAATTTAACTAAATAAAATAACTGAACAAATAAAACAGTAGAGATGAGTTTGGAAAGTTTCACCGAAGAATGAAGACATAAAGTCTAGACTTGTTACACCTTACTTCTAGTACAGTTTAGAATTTATTCTGAGGCATTTTAAACCACATTGAATGGTCTTGGGCTAAAAAATATCCACAAAATGCTGATTTTCAGATTTTTACTGTTCATGTGGTAAAAATCCAGTTTTCTAGTCTAACTTCAAAAAATCATAACTTAATCTAAAAAAATCAAAATGGAGTGGTTCAAAATTCTATGAAAACCTCTTTGAATTCCCTATCAAGGAAAAATAATTTTAGAAATTAATCCCTTATGAGAAAGTGCCATATGTTTGTGAAATCAACTCTGTCATTTTGATAAAAACCCTTTTTCCAGATTCTGGATCTTAACTTTGAAAAATCACCAAAAATCATATAGTTGTCCATTTTTAATGTGCTACCTATTGATCTGAAGCCAAGAACGTGAACTACATTCATACCAAATTTTGAGATTTAATGCATTTGGTAACTTAATAAAAACATAGCTCCAAGTTGGCATCCTACTTGGGATTACAGCATCCCATCATCATATATTTATATAACCAAAATGTAGTTGTTTCCTCATGCATCACCACCACAAATACCCTTGAATTTGCAGCTTCCCTTTTTGTGATTCATCCCTAAATTGTTAGGCTACAAATGGGGGATGAGATTTTAATGAAATCCCAGTAACAAGATCAATCAACCAAAACATCAATATGCATCATTATTAAGCATTTCACATTAGTTATTATAAGAGAACTAATCTTCTTATAAATAGACAACCTCAACATGCAAGGCCATGACAAAAAATGCAAGGAGCAACCATATCATAATCATCATAGTTCAACTATACAATGACAAGCATTCATGCCATAAACAACAATGCAAAGTTAACATTAGTAGCTAATTAAATCCCACTACCTTAATCCAATACTCTTTGATTCTTTGACCTTCTTCCTCTTCTCCACAATTAACGAACCCTAACAAGATAAATCACACAAGGGTAACAAGATTACTAGCCACTTCACATAAAAATTAACAACATAGCTCAAGTAACTCCTAAACCCCTTAAAGCTTCCATCTTTGTTCTTTGAATTTTTAGAGTTTGTTTTTTTAACCCTAAAAATTCTCTCTTGACCCATTCAAATGGTCAATCCCAATTAGGCGAGGTGAGAATGGGGGGCATTATAAGCCTCTCTTTTAGCATGTCAAATGCTTCCTTACAGTCATCATTAAATATAAACTCAGCATCCTTCTGCAAAAGCTTAGATAGAGGTAAAACAATTTTACTGAAATCTTTTATGAACCTCTATAAAAACCTACATGTCCTAAAAATGATCTAACTTCTTTTAAATTTGTAGGATATGGTAATGAAGATATAATTTCAATTTTTGCTTTATCCACCTCTATTCCTTTGCTAGATACTAAGTGGCCTAATACGATTCCTTCATTAACCATAAAATGGCATTTTTCATAATTTAAAACCAATTTTTTCTCCACAAATCTAGCAAGTATCTTATCTAAGCTATCAAGGCATGTATCAAAGGAATCCCCATATACCGTAAAGTCATCTATAAAACATCCATGCATTACTCCAACAAGTCAGAAAATATAGACACCATGTAACATTGGAATGTGCCTGGAGCATTACATAACCCAAAATGTATCCTTCTATAAGCATATGTACCAAAAGGGCATGTGAATGTTGTCTTTTCTTGATCCTCTAGTGCTATGGGGATCTGAAAGTATCCTAAAAAGCCATCAAGAAAATAGTAGTGAGATCTCCCTACTATTCTTTCAAGCATTTGATCAAGAATAGCGAAGGGAAGTGATCTTTCCTAGTGGCTTCATTTAACTTTCTATAATCAATACAAACACGCCATGAATTTTGCACTCGAGTAGGTATTAATTCATTATTTTCATTTTTAATTACTGTAATACCACTTTTTTTAGGAACTACCTGAATAGGACTGACCCGCTCACTATCAAAAATAGGATAAACAATTCCAGTATTTAAAAGTTTAGTTACTTCTTTCTTTACAACATCAAGTATAAGTGGATTAAGTCTTCTTTGAGGTTGCCTAACAGGTTTGGAATTTTCATTTAATAAAATCCTGTGAGTGCAAATAGAAGGATTAATTCCTAGAATGTCAGCTAACATCCAACCTATAGCATATTTATTTCTTTTAAGAACAAAAATCAATTTAGCCTCTTGATTTACAGTTAAAGAATTAGTGATAGTTACAGGTAACTTCACATTTAATTCTAAAAAAGCATATTTTAAATTAGAAGGTAGAGGTTTTAATTCCAAATCAGGGGGTTGAACAATAAAAGAAATTAATTTTGAAACATAAGTACTCCCCTAGACATTTGGCATTGAATGGCATGATGACTTATCATAGGAGGCATCTTTTGCTTCTTCAACCTTCTCAAGCATTGAATCTATTTTGTTCAGAGCTTTGTTGAGCTTAGATCCTTCATTATTCTCTAATGCAATTTGTTGCATAAAAGGTAATGTATCCAGAGGAATAGGAATCCTTTCATTCAAAGAGGAAGAAGAAAAAGAAGATTAAGACATAGGGGATGAGGACGAAAGGAAAGATGTAGGGGATGAAGAAAAGGAGGAGTAATTAGGAGGAATTGGCATAGTGTTCCCTTCTTCAATATATGGTTGTCTTTGTGTTTCAAATTTATAAGAAGATGGAATGGATAGATAAGGGGATTTACTTGTAATTGGATCATCTACCCACTCCTTCAAATCTGCAAATTCAAAACAAAACCTTCCTCGAAATCATCGCTTATAAAAGGCAATAAAAGAGATGAAGATATAGATGAATCACATGAAGAAAGATAATTATCGATTTCCAAACAAGCATCACATATAATCTCATCATCATAAGAACAAGAAATAGAGGAAGATAGTGGAGAACAAATTTCTAGCCATTTATTCAAATTAGAATCATGTTCATCAGTTGCTTCATCAATAGATAAATCAATTGCATTTACTCCTAATAGTGAATAATCCTCATAAGGGTGTTTCATAGCCTCATACGTGTTAAAATTGATTTTGTTATGTCCCATTTCCATGGTGATTGACCCATCTTTCATATTAATCATAGTACACGCAGTGCATAAGAAAGGTCTACAAAGTATTAATGTGCCATTATGTGATGTTTCTCTAGACATATCTAACAGATAAAAATCAGCAAGAAATACCAAACCTTTAACTTGTATAAGAATATCTTCTAAAATGCCATCAGAATGCCTAATAGTTCTATCAGCAAGTTACAACACCACACTAATTGATTTTATATTCTTAATTCCAAGTAATATATATATATAGATTTAGGCATAACATTGATGGCTAGATCTAACAGCCCAGTTAATATTTATTTTACCAATAGCACAAGGTATAGCGAAAGATCTGGGTTCTTGGCATTTAACAGGTAGCTGAGGTTTGAATAGTGTAGAAACATTAGAGCTAATTTGTACTCTTTCATTAGGTTTAAACTTTTTTTATGAGTATATAAATCCTTAAGGAATTTAGCATATTTAGGCATGGTTTGAATTAACTCTAATAAAGGAATATTAACCTCAACCTTTTTAAACAATTCAAGCACCTCTTTATCTTGCTCTTTTTCAAAAATCCTTTTACGTGAAAGATAAGAATTAGGAAAGGGGATGTCTTCAATGCTTACCTCATTAGGTGCAGTAGAGGGGGTTTGCTTCTTAAGTGCCTTTTCCTTCAAGCTTTCTGATCACACAGTAGGAGCAGTAGTGACATCTTCAGTGGCGTCATTTCCCAGCCCAATCATATCATTAGTGGCATCAATTTGGAGACCTTCAGTAGTGTCCTTTTTGTCATCTCCTTCATCAAAATGAACTTGCTTTTTAATCCTTAATGTGATAGCATTTAAAGGCCTGGGATTAATGATAGTATTAGAGGGAATAAATCCTCCCACCCTTGCTTGCTACTCATTTTGGCTGTTAGACAACCTTGTCACAAATTCACTAATATTACCAACCTTTGTTTCTAGAGCAACTTGGTTTTTAGTAAGATCTTGCACAACCTTTAAGAGAACACTAAGTTGATCATCTGTCTTGGGAGCTTGTTCATGCTAAAAGTTCCCATATGGTTGTGTTTGTCTCGGAGGAGGTTGTTACTTTTCATGATTATTTCTATTGTCTCCTCCACTATCCCTAAGGTTTGGATTCATCTTCCACCCCTCATTGTAAGTATTAGAAAATAGGTCCCATTTTTAATTAAGTCTCCCCTGGTACTTAGCAGAAACCTCTTCAACATTATAGGGGCATGTGGCAGTAATATGTGTGAAAGAGTTGCATATTTCATAGCTAGTAGGCATAAGTTCACGCGTTGCAGCATAAGAAGGGGAGACCATATTAGCTTTAATATCATTTACTGCTATAGTTAAAGTAGCCAATTGTGCATCTACATTTTTCATCTCATGATTAAATGTAAAAGAGGTAAGTTGACTTGTTGTTTGAGTACTTCAGTCTCTAGTACCATATTGTTGATTATTCATTGCTCTTTTCTCAAGCATCTCCCATGCATTTTTGTGCTGTAAGATCTAATAAAGATCCTCCCAAGGAAGCATCAATAGTAGCTTGCTCATGCCCTAATAATCCCTCATAAAAGTATTGAATAAGGTGTTTTTCGGGGATTTGATGATGAGGGCACTTGCTTAGTAGCTCTTGAAAGCAGCTCCAAAACTCATAGAATGTCTCCTGTGGGTCTTGTTTGATTGAATAAATTTCTTTTCTCAAGCTGGTCGTGTGTGATGCAGGAAAGAATCTCTCTAGGAAGGCTTTCTTCAAGTTATTCCATAAATTGAATGTATTAGCAAGGTGTTTTGGTAGCCTAAGATACCATTCTCTTGATTTCCCTTCTAACGTTAAGTGGAATACTCTCTATTGAATCTCATCAATATTGGCCCTAGCAGGTTTTGGGGTTGCACAATTTATTTGTAGGCTCATCAAGTGCTCATGTGGGTCCTCTCCTAGAAGACCATGAAATTTGTGCAAGTTACTAGTACATGACCTTTGATTTCAAAATTAGAATTAAAAGTAGGATAGGCAGCATATCTAGGATTATAGTCGGTAACTGAAGATGTCAATTCTCTTATGATCCTAGTAGGCCTATCCTTAGGATCACGTTCACCATCCATTAGGTTGTTATAAACAATTTTATAATTTTGCATAGAGCCAACAAATTCAGAATTAGAGATACTAGGTGAACTAGACTCACTAATTTCCTTATTACTGGAAGTACTAACTTGGTTGATTTTATATAAAATTTGTTTTCTACACAACCTAAAGGTTCTTTCACCCTCAGAATCAAAAGGGACTAAAGTAGTATCCCTAGGCATGCATAGAAATTCGCAGCATAGTAAAATCACGTTTAAAAAATTAAAAATGAGTCAAAATAAACTTGGCTCCCCGGCAACGGCACCAAAATTTGATCGCCCTATCATGTAAGCTCTCAAATTACTTAACTAAATTAACCCTATATAGTATAGAGGTCAACTTAGGTCGTCTTTCTCAATGAGGAGCTTTGTTAAAATTTTGAAAACCTTTTTAATTAAGAAAAACGTGATGTAAAGAAGGAATGAGTATGAAAGAAAATTGATTGAGTTTTTAAGAAAATAACAGTAAGTAAAAGAAAACGAAAGGAATGAAGACTTTAACAAAATGATGTACTTCCCGAGGATGTTGATGAGTGGCTATCATGGTTCAAAAGGATGAGAAGTTTGTATAAAAACAATTACTAAGTCAAAAAAAAACCCTAGAACATCTAAGTCGTGATTAATTAATAATAATTATACCTAGAAAGCTAGCATATAATCACCTTTCAATTAATCATTTAAAAACCACTTAGGTTGTGAATTTAATTAAACAATTATATCTTGTTCCTAAAGAGAGTTATCTATCGAAAACCCTAAAGCATGAACTACTTGTGCAGGTCAAAATAGAAATCTATAAAGATAAACACTCATAGAATCATGAGGAAACTGAAAATATATTCATTAAAGCTTCAAAATATAATTGTTCAACTAAAACACAAATCAAATATCAGTCCACAAAAGAAATCAAAATCCTAACCTAGGAAATTCATAAAAGCAACGTACTCGTGGATTGAAATAAAAAAACCATCAAACTCCCTAATATAAACAGGAACTCAAGCCACGTCATCTTGTCCTCAGGAACAAAGAGGACTAGCCACACATATGGCTAGATGACACCATGATGATAAAAGAAAATAATAAAAAGACAGTGAAATAATTAGACATAAGAGGAAGCCAAGTGTATGCTTGTGCTTGTGTAGTGTAGATGGCTTCGTTGCTTCTCTAAGACTCCTTTGATCTCCTTTTATAGCTCTTGAAATCTGTCCTAGATAGATAAGGAAACCTTTGAGTCTTCTAGCTTTATCTTTTATCTTCTTTTATCTTGTAATCTTGATAGAACTTTAAATTTGAATTCTCTTGATTTGGTGTGAAGTTCATGGCATCCAAAGTTAAAGGACTTTTGAATTTAAATGATATTGAATAAAACTTGAAATCAAAGTAAAAATACCTTTCAAAAGGGAAATTATAAAAAAATATAATAAAAGATACACTTTAAGGCAATTAATTTATATAATTTCTATAATTCAAAATATGAATATTTTCTGCATTTTAAACCCTTTAAACATTATAAAATCCCTTAATTATATTATAAAATAGAGATATATCACTCGGTCTACTGTGACCTCAGGAGCTACTGCGCTCTACCATAAGCTTGTTCAAGATCCATGGTGACCCTGGAATACTATCATCACTTTGAGCCATTTTAAGATCTCTGGGAGACTCTGACCACAGGGTTGAGTAGTAAAATAAGTCACCTCCACTTAGTTGGTAACTTGACTGATCATTCCCTAAGACTGTTCTAATAGCCAATATCATTCTCTTAAGCCTCTTTCAATTCTCCAGGCCACCTATCTGCTTCTTTAGGTGCCTGAGTCAATCTACCTTAGGAGTTCTCTTACTCTTCTAGCTGCTTTTACCATTCTTAGCTACTTTAGAATGGTACAAGAAAAGGAATTATGTAACTTCTCTTTCCAGTATGAGCATACTCGAATATGCATAATGCCTGACATTTCAATGCAAAGAGTACAAGCTCTTACTGGTTGCCATGTCTGTAGCGTGCCATCCAGACATCTTATCCCTAAAAAGGGAGCCTCTCTTGTTGTTCGCAGTTGATTCTAGAAGTTATAGGGAGAGGACTTATGAGGTTTTCTTCTTTCTGCTTGCCCTTCTCCATTAATCTCAGGGACATTCAACTCCACTTGCCTTGCCTCGACTGTTCCCCTTTCCTACTTAGACAAGGTATCCTGCTCCATTTAGAGCAGTGTCAACCCTGACTGAGAGCACGAATCTCCCAATTTCTCTAGGAAGACTCATAACTAAGACCATATCCTCTATGAAGGGTACCTCTCAACCTAATCCCAAGTGACTAAGTATCTCTTAACATTATCAGGAACATGTCAACCTCATAATGCTAGTTCCTGCACATATCTATCTATCTCATTCTCATCTCTTTCTCTTCTTCTTGATCCCCAAAAATTCTACTAGGGCTATCCATCTTGAGTTTACTATCTCCAAGTTCCTATTTATTTGTTCAAGATAGCTACTCTATCGTGGTGTCCCAGCCCTAATGAGGTTGTAAGAGTTTGTCCAGCTTAGGTGGCCACTACACCCTCTTAGTGGTATACAGACTCTACCCCTAACTATCTTATTCAACTCCTTATCCTTACTCTTCCTCTTGAGGGGGGAATCTGATAGCTTTAAATAGTGGCTACCTCTCTGATCAATGGCCAGACTGTTTCTTTCCGGATTGTCAAGAAAGAGAGTTGTACCAGATAAAATACAGTATAGGATGCAACCAGTCATTCTTCTCGAGGAGATTGTTATTGGAAATCGTAGTCTAAATTGGTTTTCAAAAAACATTGTAAAAAGGGGGTTTTAGTTGTTTTAAAAGTAGTGCTACAAATGTAAAGTGCAGAAAGTTAACTATTTTTGGTATTTTAAATGAATGAAGAAATGTTTTAGATTAAAAGGGAGTTATGGTTAAATGGTCTCTTGATGATAAAAACTCAACTATCACTGCTCCTTTGAATGATTTGGAGTTTTAGAAAACCTCTAAGTTTGAAGAAAACCTAAAGTAATCACTTAGGTCCAATGTTTTAATTAATGAAAACTCACTTTAATCAAAGTTAATTAACATCTCTTAAGACACTGCTCAAAACCACTTAGAGTGTAGATGAACGAATGATGCAAATGTCCCTTGAATGTCAATTGACAAACACAGAATACCAATCATGCAGATTAATTACAATAATCGCTAAAAATCAAACTGAACACAAGGATTCAAAATGAAATATTATATAGATTAATCAACATTAACATCATCCAACCCAAATACAATATAATAATCTAAACACCAGATTTACAATCATAAACCAAGTTTGATACAAGTGCAAAAAGTTCCTAAATCTAGAAATATTCAACACAGCATTAAACAAAGGTTTAGACTATAGGAAAAAAACTCCCCGATTAGATCATTGAGCTCAAGCTTCATTCTCCATCACCAAGAGGCTAAGGGGTTTAGCCTCTCATGCCTTCAAACTAATCGCAATTGCTCCAGGAATGAATAGCCATGGTTGAAGCTAAAAATGAAGTTGGAAAAATGGATAAGAAGGGTGTTAGAATGGTTTGATTGGTCCAAAATGTCAGAAAATGATGAAGAGATGAAGAAAAATGAAAGTTCTGGGTGTAGGATCAATGGAGACTTGAGAGGAAATGATGGTGGCTCAACCTTGTGCAAATCTACAGAATGGAAGAGTATCTTTTCATGGTGGCTGCCCCCCTTAGGTATAGAAGCTCAGAAACCTATTCCAAAACGCACAGCTTCACTTAACGCACTCAGGTCACGACCCCAGGAATGTAAGGTGTCACATCCAACATTATGATAATTAGAGATGAGAAATATTCTCAAATTATTGAGGATTAAAAACTGATAAGGAAAAGTCAAAAGATTTTGGTGGAAAATAATTACAGTAATTTTCCAAGCCAATTATAGGAAATTGACTAATTAAGGAAAATTGGTCAAATGTGAATAAGGAAAAATATTTTCGAGCATTGGAAAATTAAGGAAAAATAGGGATAATATCCTTTGAGGGTTATACTAAATTATAAAGTTGGTGTTATGACCAAATTACCCTTAGAGAAATTATAAGAGCATTTCAAGGTGATTTAGGCTAATTAAGGGATTTTATTTGGAAAATTCCAAATAAATATTTTTAGGGGAAATAAAAGTCCAAGAAAATTCCTATGAGATCCCAAGGAATTATAAGGAATTATGGAATTAAATGAAGACCCTCAAGTGCCCAAGATTTTTCTAAATAAATGTGAAAAGTGGAAAAATCTCTAAAGGGAAGGAAATTAATTTTCCTTTATATTTAATTATTTGGAACTTAATTTTGAGACAAAGAGGGCAATTTGGGAAGATAAAAATGAGGAGATTAAATTAAGGATCTGACAAAAAATAATTACAGAGGTTAAGCTACTGTAATTATAGAAAAGAAGTTAAACTCAGAGCCTAAAGTATACCGATAAAGCAAGATTGGTGTCTTGCAAATCCAAGGGATCTTATTGAGCCATGTGGCAAGTTCTTGAAGAAGATTTGAATTAGCCAAGTGTCATTCCATAAATGGAGAGGATTTTGACTTTAATAATTAATTTCATTTGGAATTATGTTAATTAGGAAAGAGGAATCAAGACTTAATAGGGTAATGACACTTGAATTATCATTAAAGAGGGTGGTTGAGATATTTTGAGCCATTGATCAGCTCTTCTCTCCCCATTTTCAGACCCACGTTTCGTCCAAGAGATAACCAAAGGGAAAAGAGAGAGCTTGAGAGAAAACAAGAAGGATAGGAGGCATCTTTGATCATTCAAGCAAGCTTTCAAGGTAAATCTTGATACTAGAGGTGTTCTTACTTTGTTTTCTTTCATTTTTATGGTTTAAAATCTATCTCTTCCCTCTCTTGTGACTAGCCAAACTGGTTGTTAAAAAAGGGGAAAAGAGTTTTGGTTGGTTTTACACTTGCTAAGACACAACTATACAAGCTAGGTTCTAGTGTTTGCAAGTGAGTTTAAGTAGTTTTAAAGCATTTTTCATGGTTGTTGTTGTGAGAGTTCTTTTTGGCCAAGAGGTGAACTGGACCCTCAGATGAGTTTTTCATTATTTTAAGGCTTCCATGATGCTTAAAATGAAGAATGGTGTAGGGTAGACTAAAAGGAACAAGTGTTGGAAGCTTAAAAAAAAAAAAAACAAAGATGAAAATTTTAGGTCAAAACCCTCTTTGGTTCGGTCAGTTTGTTGCTAGAAGAAGCAGTTTTATTTTCATAAATCTAAGCCCATTTTTGGAATTTACATGAAAAACCATGTAGGGTTAGGTCAAGGTGTGATTTTTAGGGTTAAAGAGAACCAAGTACAAAAATAGTGAACAAAGGAGGGAGCTTTATGGTTCAAGAATCATTTTGATGTATGTCCTTGCTTTTTCATGGTTGGATAATGATTATGGCTACCCTTTTTGATGGATTACATGGTTAGGGTTTGATATTTGTCAAGGGAAAGAGGAGAAGGAAGAAAAGCTAAGACTTTTGGAGCAAGGCAGTAAGTTAAACCTAGCTACTACCACTAACTAGCACTATTGATTATTGTATGGTTAATTACTATTATTGTGGTTGAGCTTTCTTGATTGTTAGGTGGCTGCTTTTTATAGTATCTTGCTTTGGCCTTTGCATGTTTGAGTTTGCCAAATGATAAGCATGTTAGTTCACTAATAGTAGCTAATGTGATCATGCATAATAATGATGCTTGCTTGGTGCTATAGTTGGTTAATTTGCTACTGGGATTTCCAAAAATCTCATCCCCCAAAAATAATGTAACATTTTAGGGCCTGAATCCTCCAAGGGAAAGCTGCAGATTGAAGGCTAATTTGTGGGGTTTAGCCACAAAATTCATAAGCTCATTTTGGTTATGTAAATATTAAACTAACAGTGCTGGAAGCACACTGACCCTGACTGGTTCATGAGACTTTTTGATTATTCTCCCGTACGTGTTTAATCTTGAAATTTGTCATGATGAAAGATAACGTCCTGATTTTCAATTTGATAGCTAATACGTTAAAAATGGCCCAGTATACGATTTATAATGATTTTTCAAAGTTAATAGTCAGAATCTGGGAATCAGGGTTTTTGGCAAATGGATAGTGTTGCTTTTCTCAAAAACCTGACGCTTTCTCATAAGGAATTGGACAATGAGATTATTTTTCCTCGAAAGAGGACTTAAATAGATTTAAGTAGAATTTTGAACCACCCCATTTGGAGTTTTGAAGAATAAGTTATGAATTTTTGAAGTTGGGCTAAAAAAACTGGATTTTTACTCGATGAACAGTAAAAATCCGAAAATTAGCGTTTTTATAGAGAAAAGTGAGCCCAAGACCATCCAATGTGGTCTAAAATGATCTTGCAAGGAACCTAAGTCAATATAATAGTAAGGTGTGACATAAGGTCACGACCCGGGGGTTCAGGTCAACCTGATAAGTTCTATATCGTGACCCTGGAAGATAGAGAGCTCTCATCTTGACTTGGGTCCAAAACGCATAATTTCACTAGGAGGCATCTAGGTCGCGACCTAAGGAGTCCATGTCGCAACTTGAGGAGGCATTTTGTGTTTTGGTCCTTGTAACATTTTGACTCCATCTATGCTCTATCATGATTCTTGGGTCCTCTCCAATTGCCTGAAAATCACAACAAAGTGCTTTGTAAAGACCAACTGATTACAGATCAAGGCAATTAAATTTTAGAAGAGAAAAATAACCATTTTTACCCCTTAAACAGCAAAATACAATGCATGACTCAATGTAATCAAATGGATATAAATGCATGCATAATGAAGGTAAAACTATTGCAAAACATTAGAAAACACTTGAAAAAACTATATAAAGATTGGGTTCTATCACTTTCTCTCTGATCTCTATCAATCTTACTCTTAGTGACCTCATAGTATATCAAGTCTTGTCGAGATACCACCTTAGCATCTAAGAGTCACTATCTCTATTCATCACGATCAAAATTCTTGATCACCACGATGAAAGTCACCACTTTCTCTGGTAATCACTTCTATATTCGTTCATCGCCGCCAATGCTCTCAATTCATCATGACGAAACATACTTTCTCTTAACCTCTACTAGTCTTACTTAGCTTCGTTCATCATAGTAGTACCCATCGTCTTAAAGACTTCTATGTCCCTAGCCTCACTGTGATCCCCAACTAAGTCAGCTACTTCCTTCTGCCCATTGAGGAAGGGTCTAGCTCACATCTCTAGGCCATTAGCACTTTTGCTTTCCCCTATCCTCAAGGATCACTGACAGGCGGAAACCTATCTTTAGCTCTTCCTAACTTTTTACATCCATTCAGGAATCAAAGATAGCTGCTTTGATCGTGCTGCCTTAACACTAAGTCAAGGCTACACTAACTGTATAGGCTACTACTCGACCCTTTCTGCTAGGGTTTAGAGTCATATCTCTATCTGACTTATAAGCCATTATCCTTTCTTTCTTTGAAGGGGAAGTTTCTTTATCTTTAATCAATGAGCCCTTTCGCTAAAAGAGAGGTAACAAAAATGCACACAACACAAAACAAAACAACAAAGTACTAAACGCTCCCCCACACTTAGACCTTGCATTGTCCTCAATACAACCCAAAAATAAGACTCAAACAATATGTTTGGAAATACAAAGAATAAGGTGGAAGGATAAAACATCACACAAACTATAAAAACTACCCTTTTCTATTGGCATATCTCCCCCCTGTACTTGTTCAATAACATATAGCAATTAGTTCAATGTAGATAACTAAGAACAAGGAAAGGAGAGATACAACCTTAATCATAGAGGATTGTAACTAGTGTGGTAGAGGCGAAGGTAGTTGGCTCTTGAGTTAAAATGGTTACCAAAGTCATCCTTTAACTATGTGGATCCTCTCCTGCATTGCCATAAAATTTAGGCAAGGCACTTATCAAAACGCCTTTTAATTTAAAATCAGCATGAAAATTGTAGAAGCTATAAGGATTGTAGTCAATATTAGAAGAATTCATTTCTCTTATGCTTCTATGCCTAACATTAGCTCTATTATTTTCAGCTTGTTGCTCTTGCCCATTGTTATTCAGATTAGGCCTTTCCTCTTCTCTATGTACTTCATCAACCCTAGGTGGTTCATAACCCTTGCATATACTATTTTGTTCCATGATAAAATAATGGTCTATGTAATTACCAAGTAAAGAATCAGATTCTAAAAACTCAGAGGAATATTCAAAATATAGGGAAAATGGAGGTGTAAAAGGTGAAGGATGTTCAAGATGTAAACCATTAGTACTCTCAGGGAATCTTTCCTTCTTAAGTTCTCTTAAGGTCTTGTTTATTTCAGTGTCTAGTTGCAAAAAGTGTTTCTTTTCTAGATTGGGTCATACAACACTTAGACACTTAAGTAATTAAGCACCCAATAAACAATTCAATCTTCAAGAATAAAAAAAAATTGAATAAACCAATCAAAGAATCAATAAATGCAAGTCAATAGCTGATTAAGATACTCCAGAGAATGGCTAAAGTTCAAAGAATACTGTGAAAGATAAGTCAATACAATCCCTGAAATTTCTATAGCAGGAACCTTCATCACGGCGAGATACACAGTTGGCCGCAACAAAAAACTTGACTGAATTGAGTTTTCCCCTTTTCTGAGACTTCGTTGCGGCAACCAATAGACTTGGATGTGGCAAAAAAGGTGGCAGAATTGAACTTCTCCTTTTTTTTAAGATTTAGTTGTGGCAAACAAAGGACTTGGCTGTGACAAAAAGGATGACAAAATTGATCTTCTGATGTAGAACAAAGTAGATTTCAATAAGTTCTTATCACAACCACTTCCCAATTCACCAAGATAACTTCTAGTAGCAATTTTTTTTAGCAGATATACAAGCAAGAACACAAAAAAAACCAAAGAACAACAATACCCCCAAAATATTTGTTAGATTTTACAGAAAATTTTCTTGAAAACCACAAAACACAAGTAAGGAAAATACAACAATCACAACTAGTCAAAATGATATTTGGACAAACGATTACCAAAGAGCTAGGCTTCCCCAGCAACGATGCCAAATATAATTTGATGTAGCCCTGTCTTTAGACTATCAAATAAAACTAAGCTAAATGCAGTAAAGTGGCACTAACCTAGATGTTGATCTCTTAAGAAACCTATGAATGTCTTAGTAATCTATCACAAACATCAAATTAACCCATTAAGATGTATGAAGTGTTTATATAACAACTAACTAAACCAAAAATAAAGTAAAACTATCTAAACTCTTTGTATTTCTGTATTTAATAAATGAAGTGAATGCAATATATGAATTCTCCTTTATAGTCAAGTCCACCAATCATCCTAGTTCCTCTCTTGATTGAGTTTCAATTCTTTTATTAGACTTGGTTTATGAAGACCTTCTACAAACAATGAATTCAATAAGCTAGAACCATAACTCACCAAACTCATTTGAATGCCTAACATGGATCATACTCTACTAAAGGTATTTTACTCTCTTAATTAACAATGTTAGAAACCTAACCAGTCAATCAAGAGGTTCAAACACTTGAGAAGAAAGAATTAATATAATAGAGAGAAATATCAATTCAACTAATCAATCAGAGTGCAGAATACAATCTAAATCTCAGTCTCAATGTAAAATAGCCAAATTACATCTCTTTACAATCACAAATCACAAATTTAAACCATAGAAACTACAATATATGAATATAGAGAGTGAAAGTAAGATTAAGGTAGAAGAAACTCCCAATTGCAGCTTCAAGAACTCAGATTGGCTTTATTGAACATCAAGGAATGAAGATCTAGCCTCTCATGACTGAAAACACAGCTTCATCAAGCTCATCAACTTCCATGGCCATAGTAGCAATGATCTGAAGGGAAATAGAGGAGAATAATCGGTAGAAAATAGAAGGATTGGGGTAGAAATGATCAATTGATGATGGAGGATGATAGGGAAGTGAAGAGGGATGAAATGAGAGGGTTCTGGATGGAGAGGATGAAGCCAAAACTTTAAAAATTCAGAATGACAAAACTGGCACATGTTCTGGATTTAAATCTGAAAATTTCACAAATTCGTCACGAATAATGAATCTGTTGGCCGCGACTAACTCAAAATGATGCCATATGAATTATTGACTTTTGTTTCCTTTATAATGAGAGTTGGCCATGGCGAAGTATGGAAAAGTTAGCTTCCCTTGATTTTCTTCAGCCTCTGATCACCTATAATATTCAAATCAAGCTCATAGTCATCTATTCTAGGGTATGTGGGATACACAAGAGCCAATAAATGAATAAACTCAGGAATTATCATATAAAAGCACACAATTGACTCTTATACCCTTAATGTATAATAACCTCTATCTTAACCCAAATTACACAATTACAAACCACAAAAGCATAAGTTTGGACCAGTGTATAAAATATGAGACTTATCAGTCATTTTTCAATTGTCCAGAATTTATGCCCAACTTTGGAAGGGCATAACTCTTTGCACAAAACTCCAAATTTAGTGAAATAAAGCTAAAAATATAATCTATCTGATTGCCAAGTTTCAGCCAAATTCTCATCTAATTGCACAAAATCTCATTAGTCAAACTTTTCCCCTTAAAAGTCAACTTTTATCCCCTTTTATGTAATTCTTGCCTTTTTCTCTTCTTTTCAATCCATATAGCCATTCAAATCTTATATCATATGCCTAAACATGGTTCTTTAATCAAATGCTCACATGTAAAACATCTTTGATTAATAATACAATATCCCAACATAGTTCACAATAATGCATAATAATTCATAATAATTACAAAACATATACATAAGGTTCAAATAACTTCTATATGATTCCATAACATAATTCCTTCCTAGAAATAACATCTGCTTGCCCTTGGACACATCACTTGAGGTTCCTATTGATTGTTTATACATTAAGAGGGATGAGAATTCATAAAAATCTCAATAGCAGGAATTACAATAATAATGTCAAACATGCAAGGTAGGTTACATATGGATTCATAAATATTCTATGCCATGCAAGTATCATCATAATCCGCTCATAAATAATATGTTAATGCAAGTTGCCAAGGCATATAATGAAATCAACTTACATGTCATTTTCATTAAATAATCTCAAACGTAACATGGTACATATTCAAGTAATCATATCATGTAACAACCAAGCAAGTTAACATTACACATTGTGAATTCCATGCTACCTCTTTTGAGTGCACAATTTCATCCTCCTTGACTCCTATGGGTTTCTCCTTGTTCTCTCACATAATGCCTATCAATTCATGTATAAACGCACCCTAAATTACTAACAATCCAAGCATAAATATTAATGTTCAACTTTGAATTCAATTAAACCCTTTTTTCCTTGCTTTTTGACACAAATATTTTCTCTTTGTTTCCATCAATCTCTCAGGCCATTCCTACACAATTTTTCATGTAGAATTCAAATATCAAATCATATTTAACAAAATCACACTCCTTCCCCTTCAATTCGCTTTGGTCAAATAGGTAGGGTTGATATTCCAAAATTTTCATTTTTGATTCCAATCTTGGTTTTTCCTACGCAAAAACACCTTTTAAACTAATTGGAATCATCAAATCACATTAAAACAATCTCTAACCTCAAGAACACATAATGGCCGAATAGGGTATCTTAAACCTTACATTTGATTTTCTTCCAAAATTTAATCGAAACATCAATTAAACATATAATTTCAAGCTCTAAATCATGGTTTCTATCCTTCCCTAACCATTCTTCATGTCAACCAAAAATTTGGCAGCATGAAACCTTGGAATATTGTCACAAATTTCCACTTGAAGTAAGCTATAAACATAGCCAAATTAAAGCTTTAACATACCTTGATTAATCTTTGATTCTTGCTTGATGATTTTTGCTATATTTCTGCATGTTCTTGGCTCCCAAAACCCAGCTCTTTCAATAGAAAAACCTCCCCTTTTAAGGTGCCAAAATAACTGAATTGGAGGCTTATGAAGGGGGTATAAATAGGCAAAGTTTTGGCCCTCTCTTGCCTCCAAGTGTCCTAAAAAAATCTAGATATTTTGGAACATGTGGACACCTTAATATGCTATAAAAATCTAGAGATGTACAAGTGTCCCTTTGGGTAATAATGTTTAAGATAAAATCATGTGACATTTTGCATTATTTTATTTCATAATCATGTGCAACACTTAGGCCATGAATTACTGTTCATTTTCTGGCCCAAAATCAAGTTCAAGGGGCTAGAGAAAAAAAGGAAAGAAATATCATCTTGCATCTCTAAACATTTTTCCACCCGATTTCGATAATCAGCTAAAATTCCTTTCTAATTTTCAAAAATATTTTTGGACCTCCAAAAATTCACTTCTTCTTGTCAAAAATCATTTTTTAATATAGAAAGGTCTCTTGAAAATTTTTAAAATTTATCTCAACATCTAATTATTTATTTTGAATTTTCTCCAAAATAAGGCTTTACCGATAAGATTTCGGTAATTAAATATTCTAAAATTAATCCTTTCACCTTTAGGCCTGGAAACATATTTATAAATTCAAATAAATCCTTAATTAATTTTCTAATTTTTTTATAGAATTATTGAGGCCTCTACGTATTTAAAATAATTGTTTTGTGCTGATATTTCACTGTTTTTCCCAAAAAACCTCTATTTACCAAAAATTCTGTAATAATTTATTTCTATGCCATTTCCACCTCTAGGGCCTCAAATAGGGTTTCAAAATCTCTAATTTATCTTTTTACCATTTTTTGAAAAATTTTTGGAATTTTTCTCCATTTTTTCTTCCTGGACCAATAATTTCAAAAATATTAGTTCGGACATGAGTCTAATCTTAACTCAAAAGTTGTTCTGCCTCTGAGTCTACTTTACTACTTAACCCTATATCTAACCTATTATTCACATTTTCATGGTCAAACTTGGCAGGATGTGACAGAAGAAGCCAGGTATGACATAAAATCCAGAAAAGTTCCGGACTAACATTTTCAAAATTATCCGTCTAGGAAGGGTAAAATGAAACAATTTGAGAAAAATTATAAAAAATTCCAAAAAATAGAAAATTGGTAAGTTAGAGATTCTAGAATCCTATTTGAGACTTTAGAGGTGAAATGAGTATGAAAATAGCTTATTGCGGAATTTCCTGAAAACAGAGGTTTTTCAGAAAAAATAGTGTAAATTAGGCAAAAATAATTATTTCAATTATATCAAGCACTCAATAATTCTTGGAAAAACATGAGAAAATTATTTAATGATTTTTTTTGAATTTATAAAATTGATTCCAGGCCTTGAAAGTACAGGAATTAATTTTAGAATATTTATTATCGAAATCTTATCAGTAAAGCCGTATTTCGGAGAAAAATCAAAATAAATAGTTATAGATTGAAATAAATTCTGAACATTTTTAAGGGGTTTTTCTATATTAAAAAGAAGTTTTTGATGGAAAGAAATGAATTTTTGGAGGCCCAAAACTAGTTTTGAAAATTGTAACCAAAATAATGAGTTTTAGTTAGAATTTGATAATAGTGATTGGACCATACTTCTTCTACCTTTTTAAAATAGTTTTGGGCTTCATATTAGGCCAAGAGGGCCCACCAATTTTGTGCAAGTCATGGACCAACAATTGAAGAGGTTTAAGCCGAATTTCAACTCAAAAATCAATGAAAAAATCAAGAAGAAAGATACTTAGCATGATCTGAAAATTTAAGGATTTAATGAGGGCCATATGGCTCCTTATGTGGCAGAAAATGGCACCACAAGTGAAGGGAGAAGGGTCAAATTTTTGCTCTATAAATACCCT
This sequence comes from Neltuma alba, assembly GCF_004799145.2. Lineage (NCBI taxonomy): Eukaryota > Viridiplantae > Streptophyta > Magnoliopsida > Fabales > Fabaceae > Neltuma > Neltuma alba. Next base: position 21,190 of record NW_021632318.1, on the reverse strand, counting down.
CTAAACTACCCTAAAATTTGGCCAAATTTGAAAATAGAGAGGAAATTCTGTCAAATTGAAAACTCACCTCCAAACAGCATCTAAAACCCTCCAAATTTAAGAAAAACTATCAAGCTTCAAGCTAGGATCCTTTGAGGTATGTCTAAACTTGATTTTGGCTAGATATAAGGGTTGTTTTGATTGAAATTTCATGACAAACTCTAAGGTGTCATGCTATGATTTTTTGGCCTGAGTGAGGAAGCATTAGGAAAGGATAGAAACCATGAATATGAGCTTGAAACTACATATTTAATTGATGTTTGGATTGATTTTTTAATACTATGATTTCTTGGGGTTAGAGATTGTTTCAATGTGATTTGATGATTTCAATGAGTTTAAAAGGTGTTTTTGTGTAGGGAAACACCAAGTAAAAGTGTTTAAAATCATTGGAATAAAAAATAGAAATTTTGTAAACTAATATTGCCCTATTCGGCCAATTCAAGATGAAATGGAAGGAATGTGATTTTGTTAAATCTGATTTGATATTTGAATTCTATATGAAAAATTGTGTAGGAATGGCCCAAGAGATTGATTGAAACAAAGAGGAAATAATTATGTTAAAAATCAAGGAAAAAGGAGTTTAATTGAGTTTAATATCAAGCATTAGTGTTTATGCTTGGATTGTTGCTAATTTGGAATGTGTTTGTGCTTCGAATGATAGGCAATTTGCAAGAAATCAAAGAGGAGCACAATAATACCAAAGAGGCCGAATTGATAAAGCAACTAAGAGGTAGCATTGAACTCATAATTTGAATGATTTCTTGCTTGTTTAAATGTGTGTGTGTTATTTGACTTATATTGTCATAATGTGATTGAGCAAATTATGTGATTATGTAGGATTCTATGATGAATATGCCTTGTCAATATGTTATGAGGAATAGCATAATGACTTGATTGATTGCTCTCTTTCCATGGCAAACGATATGCACATGAAATGTTGCACAATGATGTTGATTTTATGTGCACATATCACGTTTTTACATAGCATGAATTGCATGATAATTATGATTCATTGCTACTGAGATTTCTATAAAATCTCATTCTTTTATGTTTAAAAATTCACCAATTAGGGATTGGATCAAGCAATGACAAAGGAAAGGAGATCATATTAGGAGAAAATTGATTATTATGCCTCTTTGAAACAATGTTTGTAATTATTATAGATCATTGTAAATTATGTTGAATGTTTGTATGAATGATAAAAAAATGATATGTATGTGAAAATTTCATCAACGAATCATGTCTTACATGGCCTATGTGACTAGAATGGTTATATGGAATGAAAGAGGAAGAATAACCAAGGATGGTAATTTAGAAGGATAAAAGTTGACTTTTTAAGGGTGAAGTTTGACCAATAAAATTTTGTGCAATTAATTAATTCTTGAGCCAAAATTTGGCATGCTTGTAGATCTCATTTTTATCTTTAAAACAAGTGGTATTTCATTAAATTTGAAATTTCGTACAAAAAGTTATGCCCTTCCAAAGTTACACATAAATTCTGAAAAATTGAAAAATGACCATATGAACAGTACTACTTTGCATGAAATCTGGGATTTATTGATGAGTTCTAGATGCCAATGAGTTTTTTTTTCTTAAAGAGGGTACTAGGAGCTTTAAGTAGAACTTGGAACTACTTCATTTTGATTTTTTTAGAATTAGTTATGAATTTTTAAAATTTAGCCTTTATTAGGGTTACAATGAATAGTAACCCAAATTTAAGAAAATTTAGTTCAAAATTTTCCAACTTAAGGCCTTAAGAAATGATTCTAAATAGTTCCAATTGAGGTAAAATGAGGCTTAAAAGTAAGGTGTGACATTTATCCCCTAATTACTCTGACTTTACACATTAAGTCCATGGCTCTTCATAACAACCATTTACTCATACAATTAGGCATCATAGCATGTTTTAATATACATATACGTCAAAACATCCTATGAGGTCATTAATACAAGTCACATTATAAAACTTCACATATTAAAGAGAAAGGTTCAAAGCCATATAATATCACAAAGTATAGCATTTCTTCAAGCCATGGTCATCTCCTTTCCTTTCTCCCTTGAAGTAATAGGCCCTAAATGGTTTGTTTAAACACTATGAGGGTAAGATTTCATAGAAGTCTTGGTAGCAAAGTATCACAATTAAAATGCTAACAAGCAAGGTATAATATGCTACATGTCATTAGTCATTTGATACTTCTCTAAATGCACATGCCATAGAAAGGTAATAACATGTTATCTTAATCATCAAACTGAACATTGCACATAGCCAAGACATTTTATGCATGGAGTTAAACACATCATCACATAACCATTTCAACAACATCATGGCATAGCAAAACATAACATATACATAGCCAATATACAATGCAAGTCAACATAGAAATTGTAAATGCTTCCTACCTCTTGATGAACTTAGCCTCTTGTCTCTTGCTATTTCTCCTCCTCCTTTGATGCAAAGCCTATTAGTAAACAATAAGGCATCACACATTACTAACTTATCAAATTCAACTATCAATATACCCTTAACCCCTTTTTCCTTTGATTTTTAGGTTATTGTTTCTAACTTTGATTTATTGAATCCCTTGGTCTTTCTTTTAACTTAGATTCATAAATTTATGACAGAGTAGAAGTAAGGCAAACAATTGAATATTCCTGTGAAATTAGTAGATCACTTAAAATGGATGTCTGTGTTAAGAGTTATAACTGCTCAAATTTAGGGTAGAGAAACTCGAAAGTACAATTTTTACCAAATAAATAGTAAACTTCCATAAATTTTTACCATATGGAGAATTGAAATAGCTTTAAATAGAGGCTTAGATCAACTTAATATGATTTTTATATAATTAGTTATGAATTTTCAAATTTTGACTAAAAATATGAAATTTACCAGTAAGCAATAAACTAAGAAACAAATTTCATATTTTCAATCTACGAATTCATTTCGTGATCCGCTTCAATCTTAACACTTCCAAACACATACAAAAAGGGATAAATGGAAGGATGTTTCATATGTATTAATGAATCATCCTTCCTTAAACCTTTTTTACTATGTGTTTGAAAGCGTTATGGTTCAAGCAAATCATGAAATTAACCTGTATATTACAAATTTAAAATTTGTTTATCAGATTACTATTCACTAGTAAATTCCTTACTTTTAGTCCAACTTTGAAAATTCATAACTAATTATAGAAAAAATCATATTGAGGTCGCTCAAAATTTTATTTAAAGCTCTTCAAATTCTCTATAGGAAAAAATATATAAATATGGACTTAACCCTCGCCAATTCATATAGCTAATTTGTGGAAGTTCACTGTAAATTTACTCAAAACAATTTTTTCTAGATTCCCTACCCTAATTTTGAGCAATCATAACTTTTAGTGCACACATCCAATTTAAGTGATCTACCAATTGTTTTAAATCTTAGAATGTGCTCTAGATGCTCACCGAATGTCTTTGGCAGATTCATTTATTAGCCTTACTTCTATTTTGTCACAAATTCGTGGCTCATTTTGGAGCAATCTATCCCCCTTACTTGTATTAACAATTCATAACCAATTCTTGGATACATGTAGTCTCTCCAACAATTCATGGATTAGTTCTATATAGCATTATATTGAATCATATGTGCCAATCACATCATTTATCAAGGCATAAATTAATGGCATGCTCATATATTCATACATTAACTAAGAGGAAATCAATAACTTGAACCATAACCCTTTTCTTTCAAATCTTCTCTTCTTTCTTGATGCCATCTTTTATGTTCCTCCTCTTACACATTATTACCTATTATGGTTGATTAAGAGAGCGTAAGATTTGGGAGAATTTTAATAGCAAACATTACTATTAATGCATGCAAGATGGATGCAAGTGTATGACATGCTTACTTGATCTAACACATGCTTACATATAACATATTCTCATGCTCAATGTTTCACGTTAACATGTATGACCATGGAAAACATAATAGAAACAGAGCATTATACTTGCATTTGAATCTCACATCATCATCAAATAACATAATGTATATCAACACAAAAGCATACACATCAAGCATACAGGACAAGTAAGTTTACTACCTTGTAATATTAAGTTTGCTCTTGTTCTCTTTAGCCCCTTTGCTTCCAACCACCAAGGTTGCTTGAACAATCTTTATATTTCTATTCCTTGATGTCTCATAGCCCTAAATGCATCAACACATAATTGTCATTTGTTCATTAGAGCCACAGTAACCAACAACATCAATACTTTGTTCTCTTTGAATCATATTAGCTTCTAGTTTTGAGGCTTGATTTCTAACATTTCTAAAATTAATTCCATATGCCATTCCCCTATAATTTTGTATGTAGAATTCATTTCTAAGCTCAAAATAATATAATTAACTTCCTGTCCCTTAAAGACAACTTGGCCGAACACATAGGGTTTTGGGGTTCAATAGGGTTCAAAATTCTATTTTCAATTCTAATGCTTCCAAACTTGCTTTCTTACCTTTACCCTACATAATTTTTTCATTCTAAACACATTAGAAGTATCAAAATAATTAAAATCCAACCTGAACATGAACCCTAAGTTTGGCCAAAATTGCATAAAGGTTAGGGAGAAGTTAGTTTTCCTACAAACTCATCACAAAACCACTTGATTTTTGTTCTTTTCAAGCCTTTAAACATTATTATAATATCAATTTCTTCTTCCCTTAGACCTATCAATTTCTATAGCTTGTTTCCATACGGTTTCAAGCTCCCAAAATCCAACAAAACCCACAACCAAGCCCAACAACAACAAAGGTAATGGAAACTATATCAAAAATTATGAACATGCCTTGTTTTAAAGCTTGATCTTGCATGGTTCTTTTTAATATTTTTCTTCTCCTTTCTCCCTTCATATTTAGCTTCTAGCCTCTCTTTCCTTGTGCTAGCTGAAAATCTTGGTCATGTAGGAGGGGAAGGGGTGTTTATAAAAATTTTGCTCAAAACCTAGCCCTTGATCTTTTATATGTGTGGCTTGATCTTAACCATTCATTTAATCTCTTTGCCATGTGTCCCTTGTCATCTTGATTCTTGACACCTAGTCCTCTTAGGTGTCCCCTTTATTTAATAGAAGTGCCACCTTATGGGACATATCACATTCCCCCGTCACACATATAAAGAAAGCATGATATTTTATTACACAATTCCATTTTTTCAAACTTAACTCTCAATAAAGTGTATTATATTCATGTCCCTATATTATTTTGGCATTAAAATAGGGAGGAAATCAATAGGAAATTCATGATAAATACAATGCCTAGGTATTCCTCCACCGATTTTGACATTCTGCATCGTATTGGATACTTTTTTGGGTCCTAACTTACTCGGGACCACTAAGACATGTTCTGGCATCCTTTTTTAATCACAATTAACCTCACATGGCACTATATAGCATGCCTAAAGAGAATTGATACTTTTCCCTCTGTTTTTTCCTTAAAACATTCAATAATACTTATTTTAAAGCAAACCTAGCTGAATTCTTTTAGTTGGTCCATAACTATGAGAATTTGTCTCTGGGTACTAATACCACTTTTTCATCACAAGGAGTTTCTCTGATTTTTTTTAAGTCAAAAGTCAATCCATAGACATTGACTTTCCTTGGATAATGTATAAATAGGCTTCAAAATCTATTAAAGCCAACCTATTTGCTTTTTGAGGATGGAATCATTTTTAAAACCTTTACCAATTCCTCAAATAATATTTCTCATTTTTCTCCAATCATGTGAGGCCTCATCATATTTTCAATAATTCAACTTCAGCTACTACACATAATTAGCCAAAATCTTGAATTTCACAAATCCCTTCCAAGGTATTTTTGTCATTTTCAGACTTATACGGGTCTCTAGACCTCATTTATATTTTTTTGGAATTTTTCTAAAGTATTTAGGCCTACTTTCTATCACTACCTTTTTTGGCCCAAAACTTTTCAAATTTGAATTTAGGTTCCTGCTCAGGTTTACTCTTAGGAATCCTCTTACTGAGGTTTCTAATATACTCTCTAGCCTTTTATCACCTATATTCCTCATATTCGACCCCATGAGACTTCACTGGAGTCTCTATCCTCCTCTTTTTCTTAATCCCAGAAAATGTTCACTTTGTAATTTAGTACTTGAGAATCCCTTTGTCTCTCTAGGGAACCTCCAGGACTCTTGCTAGAAGGGGTCTAGTAGCCTTCACATCATAGGCAATTTTCCTGCACTTCTGAGCCAAAATTTGGGATGTACAATTTACAACCACCTATTATCAGTATTTGTAAACACTAGTATGTGTAGTAGTAAGGAGCCAAATCAATCGGCAATGCATTAGTTTAGCCGTAAAGATCCTAATAAGGATACAGGAACTGAGATTAGGAGTAAGTGGCTTAAGAAGAAGAAAAAGAACTATAGCATTAAGCTCTAGAAGCAAGAAGATCATGGAGTTAAAATTAGAGAGATAGAAGTTGGTCACAAGCCACTAAGTAAGGCTAGAAATGAAAATGAAGAAAAAGCTATTCATGGTGGTCTTCATTTTAATCAAGAGGGAGAAGCATAAGAAGAAAAAGAAACTTGAAGATGAGCCCATTAAACATGTGGTTGATGAACTTAAATTTAAAAAAGAGCATTGGGTATTGACCATAAAATATTTTGTATTTTTGTTTTGAATATGATATTAGATGATATGTAACTTAAATTTATATCAGGTTAGAATTTGAAATATGATTATATCATAACTTTATATATGTAACATCTAAACTTTTGGGCCTAAAAGTACTAGAAATAGCTTGGATTGAATAGGCTACTAGACCCCTTTTGAGCAGAAGTCCCAAAGATGAGAAAGGAAGGCAAAGCAGTTTCAAGGACTAAAATATAAAGTAAAAGTTTTAAGGGGCTAAAGTGTAATCAAAGTTAGAGGCTCCAGTAAAGTCTTGAAGGCCCAGAGAGAGAAAAGAGGGTAGATACAGGTCAAAGGTTAAGTTAGAAACCTCAAAGAGAGGATTGTACGAAGTTAAGTCCAAGCAGGAACTAAACCATAAATTTAGAAAGTTATGACCAACAGGGGTAAAAATGGAAGAGTATATAGAGAATTCAAAGAAAATCCCAAAAAAATGGGAAATAATATTCTAAGGCTCTTCTGTGAAGAGAAAAGATGAAAATACCCCTGAGGCAGCTTAAATGGAATTTATAAGGTTATGGCCAGTAAAAAGTACATTGTTTGAGGCAATTATTTAAAATAGCAAGAGACCTCAAAAATGTCTACAAAAATGAAATTAAATGGTTGAAAGGTTGTACTGATTTATAAAATTAGTCCTATAACCAAAAGGCTAGTGGAGTGGCTTTAATAAATTAAGAAGCTGGTTATGCCGATAAAAGGGCATTTTAGTAAATCAATTTTTATGCAAGGCTTAAAGGAAGCGTTATGGCCTAAGAAAATTCATAGATATTCTCTAGAATTAAAGAGAATTTATGGAGTAGACAGAAGAATTTTCTGAGCTCCGGAAGGCCATAAAGGAAGCCAGAGAAACGTGGGCCAAGTAAATTCGGAGGAATTAAGTTTGATCCAACGGCTAGGATCTAATCTCCCATCTCCTCCACCACTTTCATGACACTTGGCATCTTCTAGAAGGTTGAGGTAAGCATGATGCAAGAAGATGATGCAATGATGATGTAAAAGTTCACTTGAAGTTCCAAGATTGCCCTTACCCTTTCTATTAGCCACCAAGGGTATTTTGGTACATTCAAGCCAAATTTTTGGCTATAAATAGGCATTCCGTCCCCTCACATTTCGGCCAAGCAAGGAACTATAGGGGACATTCTGCCGCTCTTACATCTAGAGAGAGAGAGCCATTTTTAAGAGCCATTTTTAGTGAGAGAAAGTCCACCTAAGTTCAAGCTTCAAGATCAAGGTATGTGGTGGCTGTAGCATCTGATTTGGTGCCTATTTCGAATTAGTTACTGTGCATATCTGATTCTAAAATTTTGTATGCTTAAAGTACAATCTGTCAGCTTTAAATCCATGGGTAGAATACTTCATTTGGATATATGTATGATTTATGGTGAGTTTTCAAAATTAGGGTTTGAAATCTGGAAACAGTGTTGAACCTTTGGAAGAGTATCAAGTTCCGTATAATTTTGGTACTGTTCCAAATAGAATTGGTTCCTAAAACTATTTTTTGTGTAAATTTGACTTAATTAGATTTCAGTGAGACTTGGAACTACTCAATTTGGATTTTTTTAGAATTAATTATGAATGTTCAAAGTTGAGCAAAAATTCTGGAGTTTCTGCGTGAACAGTACCCGCGAACCAAAAATTTCCAGATTTGATATTCTTGAATCTAAGGCCATTTAAAGTAGTCCTAATTGACAAGAAATGGATCCTAAGGATGGGAAATGATGATATTTATGTTAGAAAAGCTAGAAAGAGAACCCTAAGACTAAGAGAAAGGGTTGAGGTTCAAGAAAGCTAGTCTTGAACTTTATGTAATCTAGTGGTCCTAATGGATTCTATGATCATTATGGTTATGTTTAGGACCTTTGGAACATCCAAGAGGATGTTTGGTGATGTTGACCAAATGCCCACATGGTTGGAAAGTCAAGGGAGTCAAAGGAAAAGTAAGAGGAAAGCTTGAGGTGCAAGGTAGTGAACTTACCTAGTGTCATTACTTGATGTTGTATGCTTGTGTGTTGCCGTGTACATGTTATTGAATGTTATTGTGACATGTTTTAGCTGCTGTAATTGCTATTCATGATGAGTAGATTATGTCTCCATGGCCATGCATCAAGAAGTCAGCTTTGAGCATGCTAATATGTCACCAATTAACAAGAGAATAAACAAGTTACGTGTAGTGCATTAGCATCCATCTAGCATGATTATGTGGTATTGTTTGCTACTGAGATTCTCTCAAATCACACCCCCTCCCTAACCAACCATATAGGTCAATCATCAATGGGCAATAATGGCATAAGAAGCAAGGAGAAGAAAGTGGAGAATTATTGATGTCAATTAATGATATTATTATTTATTGTGTAATTCTCCTATTATGTAATTATTGTTATGGATGTCAATGATGCCATGTATTTAATTATAATGTTTATGGCATGTATAGAAATGTATGAGCATGAATGGGAAAGAGAAAGCCCATGTTATGTATGCGAACAAAATAAAAAGAATTAAAGTAAAGAGATGTTAAGGGATAAAACGTATGTCTTAGAGCAGTGAGTTTATAGCTCTAGTTTGACCTACCAAATGAAGGAGTAGTCACGTGATTTGGTAGACTCATAATACACATCCCAAGCTTTAAAATGAGAGGTATATCACCTCAATTGGGTGTATACACAAGGAGATACAAATTTCCAAAGTTGAGGCATAGAATTTGAAAGTTTCAGATTTTATGAAATAAACAGTAATATTTATTGATTAAACTGTACAAATTGGGTAATGATAAGTCCAATTGGATATTTTTTCCTTAAAGATCATCGAAATAGATTTCTGTAGAATTTTAGAACACTCTAATACAATTTGTATGGAATTAGTTATGAATTTTTGAAGTCGGACCTATAATCTGGAAATTAAACAGTGAATAGTAACCCCGAGTAGTTATGTTGAAATTTCAAATCCACAGGCTTGTGTCATGATCTGCTTGAACCATAATGCTTATGAATACGTGCTCTGAGGGGTTAAAGGCAGGACGTTTCAATATCAAATTTTCACAAACCTAGAATTGACAAGTAAGAGTATCTATATTAAACTAAGGTACAAGCATTGATAAGTAAGGATGTCAAAGTTGATAACTTAACTCACTATAACACTATCATTAAGTAGATATGAAATTGTAAGTACATAACTAAAAATTAAAATAATGTAACATATAAATTCATTTAAGATTTTTCAAGATCCAAACAATTTTTTATGACATTATTGGCAGTAAGGAAATGACAAGCGAGAATATATTTATTGACGAGTTAAGGAGCCACAATTGACAAGAGAGCCAAAAATGTCGATTGTATTTATATTAGAATACTTTATTATAATAGATTATAATATCACACACTTATTATTATAACTAAATCAATTATATTAACAACTATCACAGTATATAGTAACAACTAATATCAACATGCACCACACGCTTGTTCATTGACAACTAAACTAATTATAATGACAATTGTTGTGGTAGTTATTAACAACTAATGTCAACCTACACACATGTTAGTCATTGATAGCTAAACTAATTATATTAACAATTATTGCAGCATGTATTACTAACTGATGTTAACTTGCACCACACGCTTGTTATTGATAACTAAACCAATTATATTAACAACTCTCATAACTTGCATTCACAACTAATGTTAATATGTAATATAGGCTTGTTATTGACAACCAGACTAGTTATATCAATAACTATCATATCCTGTATCAACAATTAATGTGAATTTGTACTATAGAGCTTTTTATTTACAACTAGACCAGTCATATTAACAACTATCACAGCATGTATGAATAGCTAATGTGAATCATTATTGCAAAGCTTGTTATTGACAACTAGATATGTTATATTAACAACCAAACCTATTATATTAACAACTATCCCAACATGTATTAATAACCAATGTGAATCATTATTGCAAAGCTTGCAATTGACAACTAGGTATGTTATGTTAACAACCAGACCTATTATATTAACAACTATCCTAACATGTATTAATAACTAATGTGATTCTATACCACAAAATTGATTGCCAACTAGACTAGTTATATTAATAACTATTATAGCTTATATTAACAACTAAACTAAGTAATAAGGGTAGTTTGATAAATTCACAATTAAATTCTCTTACCCACACGTCCTATGGGACTTAAAATTAATTTCAAGATTGAAAAGGACCTTGTAGCAATAATTTCTCTTACTTAGGACTTGAGTGTAATTTTTTCAAAATAAAATTTAAAATTAAATAACTTAGAAGAAATGGATGAAAAACAGAGAGTAATAGTGGATGATTCTTCTTCCTTCACTACTGTTGTTATAAGGAGAAGAGTAAAGGACCAATGGAATGACCCCTCACTGTCTTCATAGTATAATTAAAGGCCAAGAATTGGTCAATGTTGTTTTGTGTTACTATCAAGACTATTCTCTTTTTTTCTCTTTCTTCGGTTTTACAACAATTAATAAAGCCAAGATGAGGAGAGATGTGTTCCCTCAGGTTCTCTAGCTTATTATTTTATATATATTTAGCAGTGTGTATAGTTGTTCCTTGCATCATTCCTCTTCTATATTTTATTTTATTCTTTACAATCCTTCACATTCATATCTCAAATCCTCATCTTATCCATCATATTATATATATATATATATATATATCCATGTATCTTGTTGAGCCTATAAAACCCTTAACCTCAAAACATTATAAACTCATCATAAAATCACTACTATGGTAGAAAAGGAAATCTGTTAACATGAACTACCATAGTAGAAAGAAATTTGCATATTTTTAAAAAATGACTTCCAAACTCGGGTCAAACCCAAAATCCGTTGCATGCAACTAAAATCATTCATTAACATCTACTGGGCCTCCGAGCCTCCGGCCCGGGTAACAACATACATCACAAACACAGCCCATCCAAAAGGTTTCTAACATAATAAAACAGAGTTTCATAAGACACTAGAAATGGCCTCCAGCCAACCAAAATAAGGAGATAACATTCTCTCCAGTTTACAATAAGGCCGGGTAATCAAAATATTTCAAAAGGGATCCTAAACGTGGCAATATACAACTAGTTATACATATGCAAAGGCTAGAGGCCTAAAGCTAACCCAGCTCAAGCCTCTGCGTCTCTTCCCGAAGGCACACGCTCGGAACCTTCACCTGAAAATATTATAAACCACGGGGTGAGACAACATCCCAGTAACCAACCTTTCCAATTCAAGGTACTACTAAATAGGTGCTCGTGAGGTGTCAAGTGGGGCAGTTCACAAGTAATATGATAACATGATGGCCACAACAAAAATGTAAGTGCAATGATGCAATCCCATCAACCATATCCCTCACTTTGGGGGATTTTGAAGAGCCGAACCCGGCCTATCCCTCACTATTGGGGACGTAAGGAGCCAAAAGGCCTATCCCTCACTATGAGGGACGTAAAGAGCCAACCATCATGCATTAATAGAGGCCTTACCACGTGGTAGTAACAATCAAACTCTCACCAATTCCCAATTCATGCATCATGCTCAAACTATAATCAAAGAGTAAATATTCATTTCTCAGTTAACCTCTTTCAGTGGCCTATCTTTCACAAGTTACAAATTCACTCAATATCAATTTAAACCCCACAAGACGGTTTTCCTTTTCAATATACGACATACACTTTGAACACATTTGTTATCCGGAGCACAAAACATAAATCCACTCACAATACCACAAAAACATGTACAAAGGATTGGAAAGTGGTTACCTCTCGCCTGAGCAAGGAATAACAAACCAATAAGATGGCCCTGTGCACCAACAAGGCTCACAACCGGTCTACACAAACACACAAACACACAACCATCATGTATTAGCTTTCACCTAATAATGTGGCCAAAACAACAATTAGGGACACAAAATTCCTAGCCCCAACCAAAACTCTACCCAACTCAAAGGGTTTAACCATCAAAACAACACTCCAAAGTCATAAAAGTCCATTAAAACATCAAATCCCCTTCCAAGCATCAATTAGGGTTCCAACCTCAAGGACCCACTATAGGAATTCTACACCCAAACATCCCATTTGAACAATTGAAGTTCTAACAACAATCTAAACCGATTAAACATCCAATTTAACCCTCCTTATCATAACCCAAATCACAAAACTCAAAATCAATCTCCATATTGTCATCCTCAGTCACAAACCTCCCAATCTCATGAACCCTAACTTCAAAAACTCCAAGTTCTTTAAATCCAAGAAAACTACACCGATTAAATACTTAGACTAACCCAAAACAATCAATCAAACTCAAAACAATCGGTCAAAAACCTCAATTCCATCACAACCTAGAAAACTCTAGGGTTCCACCATAAATCCTCAAAACTCCAAGAAAGAAAGTAGATTAGAGGTTAAAATCACTTACTTGAGGTAATGGATCCTTAGAAATGCCCCCTCCAAGCCAAAATACCGAAACCCTAGCAGAGCATCTCTCTCTACCTCAGATTTTTCTAATTTTCGCACACTGAACCCCTCCCGCGACTATATAGATTCGGACTCCTTCGCTGCGGCGAACTAGTCCCAAGAGGGATTACTTGCCTGAAAACCCGACTTCGCCGCAGGGAACTACAATCTTCGCCGTGGTGAAAGCTTCCCGAGAGGAAACTCCCACTCGCCTAGAAAACCTTCGCCGCGGCGTCCCTATGACTTCGCCGCGGCCAAACCTACCCGAAAGACAAAGCCTACCTGGAACTCCCGGTTCGCCGCGGTGAACATACCCTGAGAGGGATATGTTCACCTATTCCTCCAACATACCTCAAATCCAACCCAAACACCAAGATCAACATTAAATCGCTAATCTATCCTCAAAATCAACCAAAAGAGGCTATTAAAACCCGATAAAACTCAGGATGTTACAGAGCCACTTTGCTATTCCTTCTTGAATTTTTCCTTAGCATCTTCTTGATTTTTCTCTATATATACATATATAAATATTTGTATCTTTATATCTCCTTTCTTGATTTTCCTTTATCTGAGATCTCCTAATATTTCTCATAAAATAAAATAGGATATGAATAGAATTTATAACAAAATTCATTTTTATCCTATAATTTACCACAAAGACAAAAATATATCCAAGTTAATTAAATAGGTGCAAATTGTTCATAGATTTACCCAAATAAATCACAAAATCAATACTTATTTAATTGTAAAATAAATACTTATCAAATTTATAAACAAAAAGGATATGGAAAAAGAAAACAAAGCTAGGAGTTAAATTAATGAATTAGAGATTGTGACCTTGAGAAATGTTGCTTTTGACATTGAATTAGGCATATGTATTTCTATATATAAATGTATTAGATGCTAGGATATAGAAAGAGATGACATTTCAAAATGTCTTTAAATATGATGTATAAATATAGAGTTTGAATAGAAAAAGGGTAGAGTTTTGTTCAAGATAACTAATTATAAAATAAGGGTAGAGTTTGAAAAGAATTAGGATTTAAGGGAAGTTGCTTGTAAATCATGAACAGATTAAATGTTAATCTATCCTTTTAAATATGATAGGTTTTCAACATTCGCCCAAGATAACCAAAGAAAGAACAAAAAAAGAAGTTTGTAGGTTTTGAATTAAAGGAAAGCATAATAGATAGTAGCTTTTCCATATCATATGCTTATGTTTTGATTAGTACCTATTTGTTTATGCCATAGTGTTATAGTCAAGCATAAGAATATGTAATCTTTTTCATGTATGGATTATTAGCCATGGCCATGTGTGGTTGAAAAACATGGGCTAGTATCTGCTATTTATTTGTATATTAGTTATTTCAACTTGTCTATCTGTTTAATTGCATATAATTTCCTTTATAGTAATACTTCCAAGATATTGTTTTCCATAGCTTGTTTTGCATGCTTAATTGTGATCATGCTTAATTATATGATAGAAATTCTTGCTACTTGAGTTCATTGGAATCTTACCACCTTTCTCCTATATTGTCCAGCTAAGGCGAGTTATTTTAAGGACAAGAGCATAGTGATAGAAGAAAGTAGAAGGTAGAAGAAGCAAGAATGTCTACTTTGGTTTATATATATATATATATATATATATCTTTATTATGTGTACGTGTGTAAGATGTACATCTTTTGGTGTTCAGTAGCTACTAGTGTGTGTGTTTATGTAACATCCTAGATTTTGGGCTCAAAAGTACCGAAATTAGCTTAAAATAGACAGGCTATCTAAACCTTTTTGGCAGGAGTTTCAGAAATCTCCAAGAAGGTAAAAGGATTTTTAGGGACCAAACTGCAAAGAAAAAGTTTTCTAAAACCATAAGATAAGTAAGTTAGAGACGCTAATAAGTCTCGAGGGCTCAAGTATAAAATTGGAGATGATTAAGAGCCAAAAGTTGTGTTGGGAACCTTAGTGAGATGATGCTTGCGGCTAAACCTGAGTAGGGAACTAATCGTAAATTTGAAAAGTTTAAGGCCAGAAAGGGCAGTGATGAAAATTACATCCAAAAATTCTAAAAAAAATCTGAAAGATTGCAAAAAATGGGAAATGATGTTTGAGGCCTGCTTGGAGTTAAAAATGATAAAAATACCCCCAGAGCAAATTGATGAAATTCCTAGGATTTTGGCTAATTATGAATATTAGATGATATTGGACTATTTAAAATATAGGGAGGCCTCAGAGAATTGGATAAGTAGGGAATAAATATTTGAGGAATTATCACAGATTTTTAAAACTGATTTCACCCCCAAGAAGTAAAGAGATTGGCTTTAACAGAATTTAAAGCCTATTTAAACATTATTCTGGGAAAGTTAAAATAAACTGTCTATGGGTTGACTTTTGACATAAGAAAAATTAGAGAAATTTCCTATGATAAAAAAGCAATATTGGTATCTAGAGACAGATTCATAGAGTCATGGACTGATAGAAAGAATTCAATCAAGTTTACTATGAAGTAATATTATTAAATATTTTAATGAAAGAAGGAAAAAAACAAAAGAGCATCCCTCCTTCTGTATGCATGTAATATGTCACATCCCAAATTTTGAGCCTAAAAGTACCAAAATTAGCCTGAAATGGGCAGGCTACCAGATTTTTTTTGGTAGAGGTCCTAAAGATTTCCTGGAAAGACAGTAGGATTCTTAAGGATTAAATCACAAAGAGAAAGTTTTCTAGGACTAAGAAAAGAAGAAGTTAAAGACTTGGATGAAGTCTCAGGGTCCAGAAATGAGCAATAGAGATGATTATAGGCCAAAGGTTATGTTGGAGGCCTCAATGAGGTAAATCTTGAGGTTAACCCAAACTAGGAGCAAACTTGTAATTTTACAAATTTTTAGGCTGATAAGGGTAAAAACGAAAATTATGCCCGAAAATCCTAGAAAAATCCCAGAAAATGGGAAATGGTAGGTTAACGCCTGAATAGCTTAGAAAAATTCCACAAAAAAAAAAAGGAATAGGATCCAGAGGCCTGTATGAGGCTAAAAATGATGAAAATGCCCTTAGAAGGAATTTGTGGAATTCCCAGGGTTTTAATTGATTTTGGATATTATTGAAAATGAATTATTTAAAGTATAGGGAGGCCTCAAATAATTGGAAGGAAATAGGGGAAAATACTTGAGGAATTATCACAGGTTTTAAAAATAATTCCGTTCCCAGAAAGCGAAGAGGTTGGCTTTAATGGAATCTAAAGCCTGTTTACATACTATCCTGAGAAAGTCAAAGCCAAATGTCTAGAGGTTGACTTTTGAATTAAAAAAAATTTGAGAAATTCCCCATGATGAATAAATAGTATTCGTACCCTGAGGTAGATTCTCAGAGTTGTGGACCAGTAGAAAGACACGTGATGAATAAATATTACAAGACACGTGTACAATCAGATTAAAGGCATATGAATTGATGATGTAAGCATGACGTCATTAAGATGATATAAGCATGATGTGATGGGACACTTGTCACCATAAGATTAAAAGAGAAAATGGACGGTCCAAATCAAGTCACATATTTTTAAGATCAAAGGCCCAGATTCAGTCTTGTTTTCTATAAATACCCCCTCCCCACCCCTTATTTTCATGCAAGACATGGACCTATAGGGAAAATCTTGCAAAATGGATTCTAGATAGAGAAAGAAGAGGGAGTGAGAAAGGCTAAGTAGCATATGCAAGATCAAGCTCCAAAACAAGGTATGTTCATGGTTTTTGATGCATTTTTCACTACCCTTGTTGTTATTGAGCTTGGTTATGGATTTTAATGATTTTTGGGAGCTTAAAATCCTAGGGGGGCATGCTGCATGAAATTTTTAAGGATAGGGGAAAATGAAATTGATGTTAGAATAATGTTTAAAGGCGTGAAAGAAATAAGTATCAAGTGGTTTTAAGTTGAAATTGGTCGAATTTCTTGATTATGTAACTTGAGTAATATTTCAGCCAGGGTTGGTTCTTAGGGCTAGGATTGGATTTTGATGATTTTGATGTTTCCAATGTGTTCAAAATGAAAAATTGTGTGGGGTAAAGGTAAGAAAACAAGTTTGGAAGCATTAGAATTGAAAGTGGGATGTTGAGCCCTAAGACCCTATGTTCAGCCAGATCAAGTTGAGTAGGGAGGAATTTGATTTTGATTATTTTGAGCTTACAAATAGATTCTACATGAAAAATTGTGTGAGAATAGTATGTGGAATTAATTTTAAGAAGGTTGGAAATCAAGCTCAAAAGTTAGAAGCTAATATAGCTCAAAGAAAACAAAGTATTGATGTTGTTGATTACCATGGCTCTAATGAATGAATAGAAATAATGTGTTGATGCATTTAGGGCCATGAGACATCAAGGAAAAGGTTGAGAAAGTAACCTTAATGGTTGGAAGCAAAAGGGAGCAAGTTGAAGAGTAAGAGAAAACTTATGATACAAGGTAGCAAGCTTACCTTTCTTGTGTGCTTGATGTGTATGTGTGTATGTGCTATGAATGCCATGATGTAACTAAGCTATGCTGTTGAATTATGAATGAATGAATTGGCTTATGATTGCTATGCTGTTCTTAAGCTATGATTGCTATGTTTAGTTAAGCTTGCCTTGGCATTATGTTATGTGAATATGAATGAATTGGCTTACTTTCCATGGCATTTCACTATGCATGAATGATAAAGTTATGTGCACAAAAACATGTCATACACTTGCATCCATCTTGTATTCATAAATGGTAATGTTTGCCACTGAGATTCTCCCGAATCTCACCCTCCCTTAACCAATGATACTAGGTGCAAGAGGAGGGAAGAAGAAATCAAGAAGTGGAAGCAAGAAAGAGAGGAAAAGACTTTAAGAAATGTATTACATTACGTTGTACCCTTTGTATATCAATGTATGTTGTAGATATGCCATTGATGGTATATGATGATAAATAATGATGTTGGCTTGTGTAATTAGCTATGATAATGTATGGGAATGGTTAGTGTATGAATGGAATGGTATTACGTATGGAAGGTCCTAATCATGAACTATTAGTGCAAGTTAGGGGATAAGCTATCCCTAATTGAGCAACACAATATTGATAGAGTAGAAGTATGGCAAATGACTGACTCTGCCCATGAAATTTGGCATGATTAAAGTACACATCCTAAGCTTTAAAACAAGTAGTAGATCACTTAAAACGGATATGTGCGCTTAGAGTTATGATTGCTCAAAGTTGGACAAAAATCTGGAATTTAACTAGTGAACAGTAACCCGAGACCCAATCAAAAAGCTTAATCTATGGGCTTGTTTCATTAATCGCTTGAACCGTAATGCTTTTGAACACATACTCTAAGGGGTTAAAGGAAGGATGTTTCATAATATAATGCCATATGGGGATATTTGTGATGAAAAAAGGTACTAGAACATGTCCCAAAGTTACTGGGTAAGTGATAAGTCTCATTATTTACATACATTTCTAGCCCTAAACACATACTTTTGCGATCTATATTTACATACTTTGGGCATAATTAGGTTCCATTGTGTATAAGAGTTGGTGAGAAGAATTATGAGGTTTTGCAAGTGTTTTTACATGTTTTTATATGATTTTATTTGTGTGTACTTTTGATCCCTGCTTTGGCATGAATTTCAGGAAGTTTCAGTAGCATTTTCGCCATTCTGTCTGAGGCGCCGCGGCGGATTGACGGAGGCGCCACGGCGGATTTCCAAGGTACTCTCGGTAAAAAGCGCCGCGGCGGATGGACTGAGGCGCCACGGCGGACGGAGGTTTTCATGAAGCTCAGGATCATTAATCAAAACGACGCCGTACAGGACATGAGCCGCGGCGGATTGACGGAGGAGCCGCGGCGGATGACCGAAATTTCCAGATTTAAAAGCTGAAGTCGCGCGCTTCAACAGGAGGATCAGATTTCAGTTGCTCACTCTCCCTCCAACGCGATTTTCTTGCTCTCTCCGCCCTCTCTCATTTCTCTCTTCCATTTTCGTCCAATTCCATCAATTTCCACCGATCAACCATGGATCTTTCATCAATTCTTGCTGTTTCTACCCTAATCCAGAGTATGAGTAGCTGAATTTCCAAGTTCTTCTAGCAATGAAGCTGACCTGAGTTCATGGAGCTAAACAGGGAGTCATTTCAGATCTATTTTCTACCTTCTATTCTAAGAGTCATTTGTTTCAGTTGAACAATTGTGATTAGAATGAAGATTGAGTGATTAGATTTATGTTTCTTGGAATTTAGATCTGATTGAACATTTAGATGTGAGTTGGTGTCCTTTAGTTCAGTTGAATAGAGGATTCTCTGTTGATTTGTAAATCTAATTCGTTTTACTTGGACTGTTGTTCTGTAAATCTGAATTTTGGTTGAATATGTTGATGATTCACAGTTGTGGTCATTCTTAGAGAATTGCATCTTGCTTCTCAAGTGTTCTTGTCAATTGATTTTCCTTCTCATAGATCAAAATAATGAATCTAGTAAGATAGTTGTTTCTGATCTATGTTAAGAGAGATTTGAGCAGTAGCTGAATCTATCCATTTAATTGACATTAAGAGACTCCAAATTATAAGATTGAACAAGGAAGGTTGGATAAATTGCTAGGGGAACTACTATCTCTCATCTGAATCTCATTTGCAATTTACCTTTCATTAGATTTGTTTCTTGTTTTGATTTCTCTTTTTCTGAACTCAAGCTCTCATCTTGGTAATTTGATAATTAATAGTGAATTGTTAAGAATTGAAATTCAACTTAAGGCTCCTTGTGAAGAATGACCTAGGTAGTGCCTCACTTGCTGCATTTTCCCTAGTAAAACTTTGATTACCTAGCGACAAGGTCTATCAGTAAGTCAGGACCCCAAAAAGAAAATACTTGATACGATTTAAAATTATAGAATAGGTGGAGAAATAGTTAAGAGTAAGAGGGAGCATGAATTTCTTCCTATTTTTCTCCCTATTTTAATGTAATTTGATGAGGGATGCGAATGGAATAATACAAATTATTAAGAGGCATGTTTGGAAGAAAAGGAATTGTTTAATAAAATATTATGTTTAAGCATATGTATAATTATGTGGCATACATGTGGCATGATCTTGAAGAAGGGAAACATGAACAAGACACCTAATAAATTACATGTCATGATTTTATGGAGGGTGGTTTAAGCAAATGAGTTATGGTAAAGGTAAATTATCTTAACCAAGATAAGTGGTAACTCTAGCATTATAAATACCCATTTCTCCTTCCTATTTGTGTGTTTGGATGGACAAGAGAGTAAGACCGAGGGAAGTGCAAAATTATGAAGTGAAAAAAGGAGAAGAAGAAGAGCATAAAGTCCTAGGCAAATCTAAGCTTCAAGACAAGGTAAGGTTATGGTTTTTGATGTAGTTTAAGTTTATTTTTATTGAGCTTGGCTATGATTTTTGTTTAGTTTTTGGAAGGTTTAATACCCCAAGATGAGATATTGTCCAAATGTGTTTAAGCCATGCAAAATATTTTTTTGATGTTAGATTAATGATTAAGAGGAAGAAAAGAGTTGTAATCAAGTGTTTTGTGATAAAATTGAAAAGAATCTAACTTCCTCTTATGTTGTGTAACATTTTGACCAAATCTAGGATTCTTTGTAAGGTTTTGATTTTGATGATTTTGATGCTTTTAATATGTTCAGAATGGAAAATTGTGTGGGGTAAAGGTGAGAAAGCGAGTTTGGAAGTATTGGAATTGAAAATAGAATTTTTCCCTAAAAACTTATAGTGTAAAGCCAAGTAAAGTTCATGAAAAGGAGTTTGATTTTGTTTAATTTGAGCTTGAAAGTAGATTCTACATGCAAAATTATGAGAGAATGGTATGTGGAATTAATTTTAGAAAAACTAGAATTAAAGCTCAAAAATTAGAGGTTAAAGTATGTGAAAGAGCAAAGTATGAATGTCATTGATTTCATGGCTCTAATACTCTAATAAGTGAATGGCAAGATTTCTTAATATGATTAGGGCCATGTCACATCAAGAAAAAT